>NC_056726.1:1883056880-1883350271 GCF_019279795.1 Protopterus annectens
TTTCTTTTCATGTAGTCCAGGGAGGTACGTCTCAAGTCATTCAATCCAACATGGACAATGACAGAGTCGTATTTGTACTTGTTGTGGAGTGACCTGGGTGCCAGGATCCGCCGCATAACGCATGCACTCGACAGTCAGCTGACTGTAATTTTCTCCTTGTTCAGCCTGGTGAGTGGGACATCAGTGTGCCTGACTATAGAGTCACCCATGACTAAAGTGTTAGGTACACTGTCTTGCCTTAGGGGCTGTTGTTGGGTGGCACACTGGTGTGAGCTGTGTCACTTTGGTTGTGACTGGTGTTTGTGTTTCAGCTTCGGATGTCCTTGTTGCTTGGGCAGGTTAATGTTAAGGGCCTCCACATATGTGGGTTTAGTGTTGTTATGTGTGGGTGTTGATGGTGTGGGTTTTGAAGGGCTGTGTGTTGCATGAGGTGTAGTGCAGGTGTTAACCTTCTCCCCTTGACTGTCTAGCACAATCTTGGCAGGAGAGAGCTTTGCTTCCAGTTTTGCTATGTAAGTGCATCTCTCGCAGGTTGTAGTGTTAGGTGGTAGGAGGAGAGGGTTGTCTGTGTACATGAGGCAGTTGCTGCATTGCCCCAGTATGCCCAGATTCACCAGGTGGACAGGAGAAACCACTGTAAGCTGACCCTTGGACATGCCTGTTTAGGTGCTTTTTTTGTAAAGTACAAGAGCTGTTTTCTCTTACCTTTGCAAGGTACTTTGCAATTATACGCTGTTTAGTGCCTACGATTAATTTCTCCTTATTGACAAGGAAAGTTGAGTGCTTGTATCAGTTTAAGGCTTCCTAGTGCTTTCAAGCAGGTTCTAGAGCAAGTGCTAGTCACACAGGGTTCAGATTTTAGTGCTACTACTGAGAAACTAGCTAGTTCCAAGGGAAAATATTTTGTTTGTACTTATAGCAGTGCTTCTTCTGAGCGAGTTTGCAAACAACGCATGCTCGTCAAGTTCCATTTTTTTTTTAGACCGTATCTTACTATCTTACTGCTGTAAAGGCAGTCCAGATTAAAGAAAATGCATCAGTGTGGTGCCCAGACGTCTATGTGGTTTAACCACACAGTAAATTAGAAGGGGGTTCGGACTACCACGTCCACAGGCACGTACATGACGTGGACGGCTGGATTTTTACTGATTGGCTCTCGCTCTCAAAAAAGAGCAAGAACCAAATCAGTAGCACTAGCGCGGTAGTACTTGTACTTGTTTTGCCTTAGGAGTTAGAAAGACAACAGGTCGAGGATCGATTGATAGTGGATACCGGCGCTGTCTTTGGTTCTTGGTCGGTGAAAGTCTGAAAGAAGCAAACAAACAGAAACTTTATTTTTTTCGGCTTGCATTTTCAGGCAAACAGAGGAAAAGAAAGAGTTACTTTCTTCTTCGTGAACTGAAGGCGATAAACTGAGGTAGGTGCCGCATCGTGCCAGACAGATAGTATATCTTGATTTAGTCTATGGGTGTTAACTGCCGAACCATTTTACGAACCGGCAGCAACAACAGATGTATTAACAATTCCAGAGCTGTTATGTGAAACATGAATTTGTTAGGCTCATGGAGTTTGTTTTGAAATACAATTTTTTATGCTTTGATGATGAATTTTATAGACAGCAGTGTGGTGTTGCTGCCATGGGGACTGTTTGTGCCCCCATATTTGCCAGTTTAATTATGTAATGGTGGGAACAACAAATTTTGTTTCGTTCAGAGTTTGAAAAGTGATGGGTTTACTACTCTTGGTTTTGGATGATTTTTTTTTTTAATTTAGAATATTTTGAGCGGCTACAAGTTTTCATTATTGTTATACTTCCACATCCTTTTTAAGATTCACTTATAAAGTGAATTATTTGGATGTTTGTATAAATTGGCTTGATGGGACTTTTCATTCTAACATCTACAGGAAATCTAAGTTTTCAAACACGCATTTGCATTTCAAATGTTCCCATCCTATGCATCAGAAGTCCCTGGTCAAAGGTCAGTTTGTTCGATTGTCCAGGATGATTTCAGATGACCAGGTGTTTAGGTTTGAATGTGATTTCCTAGCTAAGATGTTTTCTGAGAGAGGTTAGGTTATCACCCTGATTTTGTGTTGCGTACTAGGAATGAGGTGTGTGAAAACAGAAGTGGTTGTTTTCATCTTATTTTAGGTTGTCCAGCTGTAGTTGATTCAGCAAAGGACTCAAATGATAGGTCCAAAAGTATAGAACTGGAATACCACTGTCCTACAGCCCAAGTTGTACAAATGATCACCAAGTTTTGGGACATTTTTAAGTCAGATAGGGAGTTTTGTTTTCAAGAAAGGTAAAAAACTAAAACAATATTTTGAGGCACCATCTAAGCCATTGTTTTCACATTGAAATAATGGGATAAGGAAGTGTGGCTGCTATAACCCATGTAGTTCCATTTTAGAGTTCACTGTTATATCAGTTGGATCTATAGGTAGTAAAATTAAGTTAGTAGACAGATGTGACTGCAACTCTAGCAGAGTCATTTACATTCCAGTCTGTTTTACTTGTTCTTCATTTTATGTTGGACAAACTGAGTGTGTGTTTAAAAGAAGAATTTATGAGCACCTTAACAACATTAAAAAGTGTAATGGTAATAATGTGCTGTATAAACACATGCTCAGTTGTAGACAATTTGTTTCTTTTAAGTTTGCTGTAATAGAAAAGCTGCTCGATTCTCCACAGGGTGGCCCTTTAGAAACAATTTTAGAAGTAAAAGAACTGTTATGGCAACTTTGCCTTAATTCTAAGGGCCCCCCTGGTTTAAATGAGAACACTTTAGTACTGCGTATGTTAAAACTGAGAGTGTATGATTAAGTGATGGCTTTTTTTTACAGCATTTTTATTTTCACTTGAGTTTTGTAGGGGGTAATCACACTGAATGTGACTTTTTATATGGTTGTTAAGCTATTAATGGTTGTCTAATTGTTTAATTGTTTTTAATTTCCTATATTTAGGATACATGTCATTCTTGTGCAGTTCTGATGAAGTCTTTGTGCTAGTAGATGAAAGTGCTCAACCAGGCATGTTGGGTTTTAATAAAGTATTGGTACTTTATTGCCATTATTGTGAAATTTTTGCCGAATTTTGGTATCCTCATTGTCCGGAGTGACAGTGCTGCAGAGATGTGGATTATTTAGTTTTCATTGTTGCCATGAGTTTCATTTGTTTTTATATATATATATATATATGAATGAGACAGGTCCTGGGTGGTTAGTGGTGTGGAAGAAAAGAGTCTCGAGCCGCGTTCAGATTGAAGCGCTTTCGTTCGCTATTTTATTTATTAAACATAGCATATGAACTTCTTCAGAAATCTGTAACAAGCATTATAGATATATATATATATATATATATATATATATATATGAGAAAGAAGAGAAAGATGCAGGTAAAGACATACACATTCTTATATTTTTATTTATTGTTTGTTAATTAGGTTAGTGAGCTGATGGAAGACCCTTTTCAGCAAATGTTGGGCCATATGGCAAATGACAGCAGACAACAATATATAAAGCATAGCATTATACAAATATTAACAATACTGCATAGCCATTGTGAGAAAGATGCAAGCAATAAACACAAATGTTACGTCATAAGTTGCAGTAATAGATTTTAGAGCAATAGGAGAGACTCAACACCTTGACCTTATTGCATATAGGTGTTATGAAAATACATTCCATGCAGGTGGGAAATAAGGATGAGGTAATAATACACTATGAAAGGGGGTGAGGAATCAGTCATGTAATCAGTAATCATGCCACTGCAGGTTGTCATAGATTTGACTGAGCACATTTTGCTTTATGAAATTTTTGCTTTCTAGGTGTTTACGTCTAACCATAAAGTGGGCAACATCATGGCTAAATAAAACAAGGGGAGTGCAGCCACAAAAACAGTACATTCTGAGTTTTACAAAGTACAATTCCTTCAGTGGAAAGATCATCAGTGATATGACCAAAATCGAAAGAAGGCAGAAGCCACTGGTGAAGCTTCAATAGCCAGAGTGGTCAGTACATCAAATATCAATTAGTGGTTAAAGACTGTCTTGTAATAAAATGGGAAGTCCCTGTGTTAGGCATTATGCTAATCACAGTTCATGCCCTCTTATAGTGGATAATCCATAACAAAGAAAAGAACTACTGGGTCTTGAAATAGCTTTTTGCAGCCTCTCTACTGAAACACTAGCTCAAAGCTAACCTTGCGTACCTACGTTCTCTTATGATAACAGTAACATAGCTTACTCTCTTTATTTATCATGACACCTCTATGCAAGAATGTGTTTCTGCTGCTGCTCTGTAAATATTACTTCTACAGTAGAAAATAAAAGTGGGGCCAAACATTCCAGTGCAGACAGCCTTTTCCAGATATGTGCTTTGACTGGTAAAGTTACTTAAACCCTTGGGTCTGAACTCATGCCTCTCAACTGTACAGATGTTCGCAGAATGTCCAGATTTCTGCCATATATTTTTGGTTCATTTTTCATAAAATTGTGGTTTTCTGGCAAATTAGTGGCAAATCATTAAAGATTGAAGTTGGAAAATAATGGCAGACATTTGAGTTTCAGATTTCATACCCTTCAGAAAATTCATACTAATGCAAGACCTACTACTATTCTATTATCTTTCTAAGTTTATAAGAGCAATATTTAAAAAGTGTTCTTATTTTTGGGCCTCTGTCCCACTTCTGTGTATTGCTTTGTCCGGATTTCTTGCTCTGCGGTTGAGAGGTATGAGTGTCAGAGCCATCACCGTCAGTCAGAGACATTTCAAATTGTGACATACTAGTTGCACCCCACACCCCATTGTAGTGGCTCTGGATGTGTCCAAGCAAGGCAAGGAGCAGTTATGCAGTATAAGTGTGCAGTGTATTCCCCCATTCAAGGTAGACCACAAGTACAACCGTGGCTTTTCATCTGTCCTTGATTTTGCAGAATGCTCTGGTTTTCTGTCATATTTTTATACTGTTGATTTATGCTTCTTATTATTCAGAAAATGCATGCTGTTGCAGTGCCCTGTTGCTCTATGTTTAAGTAGCAATGCTTTAATGACCATCAGGTAAGCTTATCAGAGACTGTAAGATGCAAGTAAGCTTTAATAAGCATACTGTTAAAGAATTACCAACATTGAAAGCCTTTTTGTTGTTGCCATGCAGAGAATATTTACATAACTAGATAAAGTATAATCCTTAGGTATTGAAATGCATATGACAGTATTTGTAATAAAGGACAGGATTACAGTATTTTCAGAAGCTCATTGCATTTGTTGGAGACTTTCAGTCATCTTTGCAGGCTTTACCCGTAATCTAAACAGAATGCCAATCTATCATGTGTGGTCCATAATTTGTGCAGTAATCCTTTAAGCAATTTATCTTGATCTTGTTTCTTGTTTGCTGTTCATTTTTTACTTTGATCATGTCTTCCCCATGAAACAAGTAGATAGTTGTCAGGCAGCAGGGTTTTTTTGGATAAGAAACATTTTTACAATTGAGGGTATCACAGAGATTGCTACTTTCACCATGTTACTTGTTAATTTTATAAAGCTGAATATAAATTATAGTTAGAACTGCTTTTGACTGGCATTCTAGTAATGTATTTAAAAACTAATGTATTTTTTTCATGCCTCACAACCTTTGTGTTTCCATCAAGATATTAAGTAAGTTGTCATGTAGCCAATGCACTGAACTCATAATGACAGTTTGGCACCCAGGGCAACGTATTTAATTAAAGTTCCTGTTGTTGTGGTTTTGAGCATAGCTCCACCCTTTTCTGGTTGGCCACACCCCTTCCAATTGGCCCCACCCATTCAGCTATCTCCTACAGACCCCCTTTAATTTGAAGTCACCAGCTGCCACTGCAAATTTACAGTAGGGGCGGGCACCTGCAAAGCCACCAAGTAAAACAACAAGACAACAACAGGGAGGGAGGGTGAGGAACAATACTTTAGCTATTAGCCTACACTCTTTTAGACAATAAACACTACATAAATCTTTATCATAGCAGCAAGCCACAAAATGAAAGTTTTTAAACAGATAAAGGAGCAAGGCGAATGCTTTTAACTGCAAACAAATCAGTTATCCATGCAGATTAGTTAATAGCAATAAAATTAAGAAAAAAGTATGCAGCAGGCAATAAAAAGTGCTATATATAAATTGCTAGAAGCAATAACCAGTATAAATAAGCCAAAAAAACAGGATGGAAAACATGGAATAGTTTTGTTTCGGTGAGTATAACAGAAGGACAGAAGGTAACAGGTTTAGACTATCCTTAGACAACTACGTGGAAATAGTCTGTTTTAACAAATGTTGTCCTTTCTTCTTACCTCCACAAGAAATGAACAATTGATCCAAACACTGGAAAGTTTAGTTCGGTCAAGACAGTACCCGAATTGTTCTGGACATCCAAGGTATAGAGTTATCCTTTCTCCTTCAATTTTAGGTTCAAGAAAGAAAACGAGGAGACAGACAGTTTCTCAAAGTAAAATCGGATACCACTTTAGGCATAAAAGAAGGATTAGTTCTCAATGAAACCCTGTCCCTATAGAAAATGAAATTGGGTTGACTCACAATTAAAAGCTTGCAAAGCAGATACCTTTCATGCAGATGTCAGAGCACTCAGTTAAACCGTTTTCCATCTTAAGAACCTCAAAGTCAGCCAGATAATCTTGTTCAAACACAGTAAGTTTTTGCTTTTCTAACACAAAATTAAGACGCCAATGAAGGCCCACCAGTTTTCTTGGAGTCCTCTTAAGCAAAACCCCTTTCAAGAACATTCTGACATAAGCCCGCATTGAAAGAAAATAATCCATGGGCAAACATGCTGAAATGGCAGATAAATTATGGTTCTCATTCCTGTCAGACATAAGCTGCAGGCAGCCTGGGAGGGACCCTTCAAAGTGGTACGGAAGGTCAGTGATGTTAACTACATGGCAGAACAGCTAGGCAGGAGTCAGGGGCACAAACTGTACCATGTAAAAATGATGAAACCTTATCCTGATAGGGAGGCCCTGGTGCTAAGTATTGGCAGTAAGAGACAGAAAGAGTAAAAATGTGAAGAGAAATTGGCTAGGAGATAATGTTCTCCAAAAGCATTCAAGGGTTTCCCATCTGGGAGAGCCATAAGGAAAGACGAACCCAATTAGCAATTAGTAGAAGCACAGGTTGCAGCATGCATCTTAGCATGTTTAACCTTTCTTTTAGGTCAATTCAAGTCTGTAAGTGTGGCTGCCAGTTTGGGACATTTGTTCCTATTAGGAGGATGTTTAACCTTTCTTTTAGGTCAATTCAAGTCTGTGAGTGTGGCTGCCAGTTTGGAATATTTGTTCCTATTAGGAGGGTAAAACTTCAATATTTGAAGATGTACATAGTTTTGTGTGTTAGTATTAAGTTAATAGGTTTAAAGAGGTATTGGGGGTGTCTGTTTTCTTTTTCTTTTTTTTTTGAGGGCTTTCAATAAAATGAAAAGTTTTGTAAGATATGACATAGGCATAAATGGATATGACATTAACCAAATCTATAAAAGTTCAACCTGTCACACAGTGTATGCATGTAACACAAAAGCTAGACTAGACATTTAACAAAAAGGTGCTATACATAAAAGGTGGCAATAACTTTTTAATGCAATAATGCTTTATGCAATGTTTAAATGGTAACAGTCTCACATAAATACAAAAAAAAAGAATAATGAACTAAATTTAAAAAATGTAGAGTACAAGTAGCTCTGTTACAGGAGACGCACTTAGAAATTAGAAAGTAACGAACATGTGAATTTGATAAAGAAAGGTTTTCAGGATGGTTATTCAGTAGAATACCTACGATAAAGGAAAAGAGAAGCTCCAATAGTGATAGAAGAGGATAAAAAAAGATAATGGCAGATTTGTAGTGCAATGAGGCTACTGGAAGGGAAGAGGAGTACGCTGGCACGTATTTATATTCCACCTAAAACTGCTATAATAGAACTTAAGAAAATTCTGGAATAAATAAGAAGTTTTCAACAAGACATATTATTTATAGGTGGGGACTGGAATATGATTTGCAACAGTGAAGACGTGTCTGGGTGGCCCAAAAGAGAAAGGATAACAAAAGAGGAGGGTAGATTTTTTAACAAATTTATGAAAATATTTGACATAGATGATGTAAATTCCGTAATAGGGGTTAGTGGTGAATTTACATATTATTCCCCAAATTATAAAAACTGGGCTAGGCTACACAGAATTTAAATTTCACAAGAACATGTGCATTTAACTGAAGGTCTTGATAAACACCCAATAACTATTTCAGATCATGTGCCAATAATAACGAAAATAAAAACACAGGGTAATGAAATAAAAATTAGACACTGGTACTTTCCCACCTATCTGTTGAAAAAAAGAGAAATTTAAGGAATGGGTAGTGGAGATTATTTAGGTGCTATAAGACAGGATAAAAATTTCTTCAGGAAAAATATGGCTATGGAGTGGGATAAATTAAGGTGGAGATTAAAAATAAGGTGGAAATAAAAGAAAGGGAGCTATGGTTAAGAAGTAACAAGAATTATTTAGCAGGACTGAGAAATGTTAACATATTGCAGAATAGGTTGAACCTCACAGAACAAGAGGAGGATCAACTGCGGAATGCCAAGCAGAAAATAAGTGATTACTTTGATAATATGCACAAGTTTAGAAAGATTGCTGCTAAGCAGCTGTTTTTTTTTCCACATTTTTTATTGATTTTCATGAAATAAAATAATACAAGAAATATGATATATAAATATACACAATACATGTCTTAAAAACATTCTAACATGAACAATAACTATTTACTAGGTCCATAACAGATATGTCATTGTTGCGATTACATTTTATCTAGTAATTTTTCAAGCTTTAACCACATTAATTTCTTATGTGTTACCTTAGTAGTGCTTTCTGAAATAGCTTGCAACTCCCTATTACATGCAAGTTTAGCTAAAATTAAAAAATCTGTAAATTATAGGATTTTTTTTACACTTCCAACTTGACATAATGATTTTTCTTGCAATTGCAAGCAAGGACCAAAGAAGGTGCACCTGTATTTTGGGGATATGTGTTGGTATCGGTGCACTGAACAGTAATAATGAGTCAGATACTTCACACTTGTCCGACCACAATGCTTTTATGAAATTTCTGAACTCTATCCAGAATGGAGTTACTATTTTACATGTAAGAAACATGTGTACCCAATCTGCACAAAGTATTTCCTTACATCTCCAACATTTATTACGATTATTTTATGATATCAAGTCCAGCTTATATGGGGTAATAAAGCTCCTATGGATATATTTCCAAGTAAGGATTTTCCAAGAAGGGGATGACATTGTGCTATTGATTGATTTAAATCACTATCTGAAAAAATGTATTTGTTTATTCTTTCTGTGAAATTCCATACGGAGTCCTATGGGATTTGCATACTGTTTCTTAATTTATATATACTTGACAATGATATTATATTATTAACGTGCAAAGTGTTTATTTCACAAAGAAGAGAAAGTATTTTAGGTATAGGTGTTGTGTTGGTGATATGACATATTTTGAATTCATTAACTATGTATTCTCTAAATATTTGTATGTTCAACCAGTTGCTATGCTTTACGTTATACCTGGCCATAAGAGAACATGGTTCGTGGATATTATTATTGCATAGAAACTGGTGCCAGAAAACTAAACCATTTTCTTCCATTACTTTTATTTTAGATACGTTGAAAGAGTCCAGACATGTCTTTGTGCATGCTATGGGAAATATTAAAAATAAAATCCCAGTCCAGGTTAGGCAGAGTCCCTTACTGACTCTCTTCAAGAGGAATCTTGATAAGTGAATGGGAGATCGTAGGTTTACCCCGGGTATCACTTCTGTGTCACTGTTAGACAGAGGCACAGTATACTAACCTCGAAAAAGGGCATAGCAAAATTAATTTAAAATGGGTGGCGAAAGCCAAACACACTCTGGCTAGGCTTATAAATGCCCTAGGGCAGATAGCCTAATATGAACCTATGAACCTATTAAGCTTTTTATCATATGAGCAACTGTTTTTTTGATGACAACACTAGAACACAAAAATTTTTAGTACAATGACACAGGCAACAGAAAGCTGAAAGGGTTGTCGCCAAGCACAGGAAGCCTATAACAAGAAAGGTAACAAGAGATCCTACAGCAGTATTAGAAATATTTCGGAAATTCTATGAAAGTCTGTATAAAGCACAGAAATATGGAAATCAAAAAAGAAACAAAAGATAAAAGTGGAAATATTTATGGCAGAATTAAATATGCCAAGGTTAGAGATTAACGGTTAGGACAGGAAGAGATGAGATAAAAATTGTGATGTACAACCGATCTACAGGAAAGTCCTCAGGAATAGATGCTATTTCTGTGGAAGCTTGTAAGCTAGGAGGGAAAAACTGATAAAGATCTGAAAGGTTTTGTTTAACAGTATTTTAAGAAAAGGAGAAGTACCAACATCCTGGAAGAAAGCAGTAGTAGCTGTAATACCTAAAGAGGGTAAAGATCCATCAGATCCAGCTTCATACAGGCCCATTTCAATACTAAACCATGATTACAAAGTGTTCATGGCTACAATGGCTAAAAAGAATGACAAAAGTAATGTTAAAATTGATAGATATGGATCAATGTGGTTTTGTGGAAGGGGGGCAAGCATTTGACAACATTAATAGAACACTGATAATCCAGAAGGAAGCAGAATGTAAAAAAATACCATTGTTATTGCTGGGTCTTGATATAGAGAAAACATTTGATAAAGTAAGCTGGGACTTTATGAGCAGGACAATGGAAGCATTTGCATTTCCTGAAAAAAAAAAAAAAAAAAAAGGTTAATTAGGAGGATGTATGAGGGATCGGATGTGAAAATTGAAGTGGGTGGGGTCTTCTCTGACAATTTCTGCTTGGGCAGAGGAACCAGGCAGGGATGTCCTCTTTCCCCTTTGTTATTTGCATTACATTTAGAACCACTGGCAAAGAAAATAAGGGACTCAGAAATTCAAAGATACAGTTGGTACGGTAGTCAAGAAAAGCTGGCTCTGTTTGTAGATATTATTTTATACCTGACAAAAGCAGAAAGAGACATTACAGTGCTGTGGAACATATGAGACAGTTTCAGATCTTTTCATGACACAAAATTAATGAAGCTAAATTAAAGGTAATAGCGATAAATTATTTTCCCACACGCAAATTGTTTCAGCAATATCTGCATTTATGGGGACATGATAAAAGTGTTTAGGAGTTTGGATTAAAAATTATTCTGCTGTGGCAGCTAAGGATATGTGGGAAGAGACTAAACAAAGATAATACAAAAACTGAGAAAATGGAAGCTTTGTTATATGGATATGGATACTAAAATACAAGCAGTCAAAATATTTTTAGTCCCTTTTGTCTTATACATAAGTGAGGCATATTTTTATCACCCAGAGGAGAAGTTGTGGATAGCAATTAATAAAGAGACAAGGGACTTTATCTGAGATGGAAAGACACCAAGAGTCAAGTGGGATAAGATGATTCTTCCAGAACAGGGCAGATTGGGATTATCCAATTTCAAGGGGTATTTCAGAGCTGCACAATTAAGGCCCCCTAATACATACAAGCAGAAAAATATAATTCAAAGTGAAAGGGGATGATGTTGAAACAGGGGGAAGCTCAAGAAATAAGGACAGACTGGAATTTTAGATGCAGGCCTTTAAGAGAATGACAATAATCATACAGAATATTATATGCATAAAGTATTCTAAGAACTAAGCCAACACAGGAATGGAGAAAGGAGATTCTGCCGATAGGGACGACTGCAATTAGGGTTACAGACAATAGGCAAGAGGGGCTGGAATTTATTGGAGAAAACTGGCAAAGGAAACAAGGGTACTGGGAGCAAATAACTACAGATGGAATGGGAAGATGTCAAGAATTTATTTGGACAGCAGATTAGAGATAGTCTTCCTTATCAAGGACTGATATCAGAGTATAGGCAAAAAGAAATAAAGGGGGGGGGGTCCTAAACGAAAGACCAGCACTGGTAGAGTTTTTAGTAGAATCCAGAACAGAATCTGCCATTACAAAAGGAATAATTAGTAGAGCATATAAAACATTGCACGATAACTGTAAGAATCAATCAGAGGAGGTTAGAAAGGAATGGGAAGAGAGTGGATAAGCAATTCACACAGAAACAATGAGATGATATATGTATGTCTCCCAAATATGCAACAAAATCTAGAAGATTTAGGATTTTTGCTTGGAAATGTTTACATAGATATTTTTATATCCCAAGCAGACTCCAGAAATTTTTTCCTCAGGTAAACTGCAAATGTTGGAGGTGTGACGGGGAAGAAAGAGGTACTTGGGAACATATTTTCTGGGAGTGTGGTGGGTTGGCGGACTTTAAGGTTTCCCTGCGTGATGCACTCTCAGAGATGCTGGGTGGGTGGATTTGTGTGACAAGGGGGATGATTTTTCTTAGCTAAGATACAGAATCAGAACTGCCTAGACACGGCAAGGCCTTGCTGTGTCTAATTATGGTGAATGCCAAAAAGCAATTACTTGAAAATGGAAATCAAAATCTAAATCAACTATATTAGAAGTAGTGAATACAGTAACAGAAATAAAAAAAACTGGAATTTACATGTTTAGAAAAGGGTACGAACAAATGACACAGGAAAAAAATGGGAATTGTGGGAGCAATACATACAGGGGAAGAATGAGATTTAAAAGAAGGCAGGACTTAAATGAGCTATGTAATGTTTGAGTGAAATGATTGGGTAGATTATAAGTGATGTATAATGTTTGCATCTGGGAGTGTATTTTTTTTTTATGTAAAATGCTTGGAACTAGGATTGTGTTGTTGTGGTTTGCTTTTATTTATATAAATGTATGATTGCTTATATAGTAAGTGATGGTTTAATAAAGATGTTTCTTGTTTAAAAAAAGGGTGAACAGGAACTGAATAATTTACGTAATGTAATGTTGCTTAGGATATATATGTATGTATGTATGCATGTATATACATGTACATACATATATTTTTTTAATATATATTATAAATATATTTTATATATATATATATATATGTGTGTGTGTGTGTGTGTGTATATATATATATATATATATATATATATATATAAATAATATACATATCTATATATATATATATATATATATATATATATATATATACACATATATAGGATCACTACATAATCTCGAAATGGAATATCGAATTCCAAAATCCAGAGACAATATAGCCGAAACCCCTAAATACCAAAAGACCAGAAGTGAAAAAATCAAAATCCCGATGTTTGGAGATAATGAAGTAGTGCTTCTGGTGTTGCGGTTTGTTGATGGATAGGTGGAAGTTGAGCTGTGTTGGTTAGGGGCTTTAGTGTGTGTCAGTGTGTGTTGTGACTGTGATGTGTGTGTGTGTGTGTGACGGATGGTAAAATGTGTGAGTTTCCTTTGTGTGTCTGTGCAATCTCGGAGTTAGTATATTTAAGTAGGGGGGTGTGGAGGGCACAGCTTATCTGTAGTGTAGGATGATATGTTTGATCGTGGGTGGAGTGTGCACTGTATGTGTGTTGTACGTTCGGGATTTTGAATTTCGCACTTTGGGTCTTTCGGCATTTAGGGGTTTCGGCTATATAGCCTCAAGATTTTGAAATTCGATATTTCAAGATTTCGAGATTATGTAGTAAATCCATATATATATATATATATATATATATATATATATATATTATATACATACATATATATAAAAGACAAAAGTAGGAAGCCTCCCACTGAAGTACTGTGCAACCAGAAATATCCAAGAAATAAAATAATTACCATAGTCAGCACGGCCAGGGTAACAAAATGTACGATACCAGTAAAACAGAATATTTTCTTTATTGGGATAAGTGCTTTCGGATCTCTTGATCTTTCATCAGATCCATATAACATAAGTCAGTTAAAAAACATTTAAATACTAAAACATACCCAATAAAAACTTAATTCAGTGACACACCCTCTCTGTCAAGATTTCACACACGCTTCCTAAGCCTTCTCCCTTTCAGAGCAGGTTTAATTGGCAAGTAGGCATTGAGACCTGGAGATCTGTATGCCTGCAGCCTACCTATCCAGAGCATTTTTGCTTTCTCTACTAAATTATTAACCTCTCTCCCTCTCTTGTTAGTGAGAGAGCAATATATGTGAAGTTAATGTTAATTTGTTAATAGAGTTTGATTACTTTTGTATAAATGAGCATTTGCCTATGTCACAAGTGATAATTCAATAAAAGTGTTTAAAAAAAAAAAAAGAAATGGTTACGCTTAATTAAGGTTAGGGATGGACTCTGCTTCACATGGATGGGGAGCCTGTTGCAGAGAATGGGGATCTTCTGAGACATATTTGTATGGTCAACAAGTCTTAATTATGTCACAAACAAAATTTAAATTCTTGGATCTAGTGGTTTTGATGCTGTGTGTTTTGCGGATGTGCAAAAGGTTCATCAGAGCTGGATTCAAGGATGCTTTGTATGCCAGTCATAGATCACCTGTCAGTAACCTGTAGGAGACAAGAGTACAGAGATGGGGTTTAAGGTGATACGTATAGGGTAATGTGTTTATACCCTGGATTCTCCTGGTAAGTCACCTTAGTGTGTGTTCCAACTGTTGCATATGTCTGGTCAAGAACATGCTGAATAGGACATTATACTCGATGATGGGTCTGATAAGGGCCAAATAAAGTGGCATTATGACTTCCTTGGACCTAGCTGCCATGTCCTTACTAGTAACTTGGGTGACATAGAATGATTTTCTTACTACCTTGGCCACATGTTGGTCAAAGGGCAGATTATTGTCTACATATGTCGCCAGATCCCTGACCACAGGGTTAACTCTTAGGGGTGTCTTTGTCTAATAACTTTACCATGCTTGATTTTGTGTCCAGAGGCAGCCAATAAAATAAAATGTTTGAGATGGTCGAAGCTGAAATTTTCCATGTTTATGGAGATACCTAATGATAGGCACAACTGAAGTAACTAACTTCTGGCAGCTAGAAGGGATTCCAAAGTTGTAGCAGCTAGGAGTCAATCATCTAGATAGGGGCATACACAGATCCTTTTGAGTCACAGATGAGCTGCAACTACTGCAAAGCACTTGGCAAACACCCAGGAGGCAGAGTCAAAACTGGCAGTGACTAGTTCGTAGATGAAGTATAAATACTTCTGGACTCTCTAGTGATTCTGATTATGGAGATAAGCAATCTGGAGTCTACCAACAACACAAAGCACTGTACAGGTAGCATGTTCCAATGTTCACAAAACAGCCCATCCATTAAATAAAAAAACAAACTTTTAATAATTTCCACACTCAAAACATTAAATGCCTGTCTGTAGCACTGCGTTTTTTTGTCCTCACATAGGACTTCATCAGATATTGTGTTAACCTATCTTACACCTTTATATAAACAATTATCTAGTTTGACTAATAAATTAATTAATTTGTTGTTTTTAAAAACAGAATATTTTTTTTAAATTAGGTGCATATGTTTTTAAAAGCAACAAATTAATTTATTAGTCAAATTAGATAAAACGAAAAACACGGTGATACTGTTCAGCGCTAATGTTAGAGTGTGGAGATTATTAAAAGTTTGTTTTTTATTTTATTACTGGGCTGTTTTTTTAAACACTGGAACCTGGTACCTCTACAGTGCCTTTTGTATTGTTGGTAGTTGTTGCAGGCCCCTACAGAGCTTGTAATTTTTGGCAGTGTGTGTCTTCTGCTTGGTGTAGCATCCAGTTGTTTGCCTGCAGGCAGGGAAAATAGGTTACACTGTGACTACCCTGAATATGGCCTTTTTTAAAAACTGATTTAGGCCTTTTACATCTGGGATTGTCCCAAGGTCCTTGGTTTTCTTTGGAACAAAAATTAATCTGAAAAAATACTCTGGATCCTTTCTGGAATGGTAGGAATTCTTCAGTGTTTTTGTTTTGTTGAGAATAGTAATCTCTTTTTTGCTGCTCTGCACTGATGGGGTGGAATATATGGGAGGTGAATATTCTGTTTTGGAATTGAAGGACAGGGGGACATTATTCTCCTCAATCATTTACCTTGCACTGTGACCTTCCAAATATCTTAAAAAGAAAACTGGACCCTAAAAGCCTCCAAAGGGAAGTAGTCAGGCAACTCTTCAGACATCCAGAATTCCAGAAAAGCGAGTTCTGTATCTCCAGTTTTGTGGACCAACCAGGCCCCTGGAGATGTACCTATTAAAGAAGCCACTTCTGCCATGGCTGCCTCTGTCAAAAGAGTATTTACTGAACCACAGTGACTAGAAACCCCCCTAATTCCTATTGTAGGATTGTTTAGAGGTCTCAAATCATACTCCAAGGACAGAAAGAATCTTACCATCAAGCTCACTTTTCTGAAGCTCCTCCTTGACTTTTGGTCCTAACAGTGAAGATCTGTCATTGACAGCATTACTAAGGATCCCATACAGCTGCCTGCAAAACCACAGAGTTGAAGCCAGGTGTGACTCCATGATTGTGCCCGCTTCTGCCACTCTCAACATTCCATCAGCCATGTTTGCAGAACAGTTTCATAGAGAGATTAGACACGACAGTGTTACCACCTGAGGCTCAACTTGTTTCCTAGACTGTGGAGTGGTCACCTTCCTCAGAGTGTCCAATGTTTGTTCAGCTATGTCTGTTTGGAAGCAGGCCATAGGAGTATAATGTAATTTAATTCCCCTCAAAACAAATGTGCCCAAATCACAAATATGCTTTCACGTTCTGTTCATCAACCAAGATTCTTTGTTGGAAAGATAAACAGCAATGGTTAACAGCTACTGCAACAAGAATGATGTCCACCAGTGGGTCATTACTACAATACTGTTTTGCCCATAGGAGGACGGAGGATTTTATCTGTTTTTCTAGGCAAAGCTACAGTAATCCTGTAATGCCCTCTTAACAATCAGGTCACCAATGAGGAAGGGGGGGGCAGACATGAATGCTTCAAACACCTCTTTGTGCAGATTTTTGGGGAGGTCAGAGGATCAAGATCCCTTTGGCACATGAACTCACATATCTCGCCAAATATGATATCTTCTGGACGGGACTGTGGAGAACCCCCCTATTCATCCAAGTTGGCATCAGATATGACAGACTTTGTGATGAAGTCAATATGCCTCCTTTTGCACATTTGTGTTTTGGAATCATATGGTGAGGAATCACCTGAATCCTAAAAAACTCTGTATAATCCTCCTCAAGAGGCTGGATAAAACCTTCAGACCTGTTCTGCCTAGGAAAGAGGATGAAAGGGCTGAAGGTTACAATGAAAGGTAGGATGCAGTGTCAATGAAGCATCTAAAGACTTCTTTGATGAGAAAGAGATCATCCTCTCAATAACACTAAAGACCAAGCCTGAGCCTGTCGATACCAGAGACCTCCAAACCAGTCCCATTTGAAGTGGACATCAACAGCATCAAGGACAGAGGCACAAGCACCAATGACCCAGATAACTGACACAGAGACTGAAGCGGAGGGCTCAAATGCCAAGGTCTCAGGCATCGAAAATTACTCCAAGCAAATCAGAATTGAAAACTATGCTGAAGACTTCGCTTCTAGAGCCTAGCAACAAAACTCCATTGACTCCAAGGGTCTTGGTTTTGAGTAAGTTGGCCAGGGCCAACATTACAAGCTCCAAATAAAACAATTCCAAAACTGCCACTGCTGAATATGGAAGGGGCTTGAGCCAACTTAATCTGCCCTGGAGACAGAGGAGGATGGGATGTCACCCATTTAAATCCTTGCCTTATTTTATTTGTTAACCAGGATAGAGCACTAATCTCCAAGGACCTTTTTCAGTCTCAGTCCAGGAACACTGTCTAGTTAAGTGACTTTTTTCAGACTCATACGGTTGGGCAATGGAGGTTGAGGGAATCAAGCCCTGGAGCACTTCAACTTTCAGGAAGTCTTTGATCACCTTACCCCAAATGGTGGATCAGGTTGTTTCACTAGCCCACCCTTCAAACTCCAAAACCCTTGCAAATGGAAGTGTCTCAATATGCATCAGTAACGAGCATACCTACAGGGTGGTCAAACAAGATGACATGCTGGAGTTCCTCCATATGCAGATCACCACAGACAAAATCCCTTACCATATCCTAGCCAGCTATTGGTCCCCCTCCATGTCCCAAAAAGCTCACAATGCATACTTGGACCTAGTGGAAGCACTTACCATCTGACTTTAATTACCCCTCTATAAACTGGCAATCCTACACAGCCTCAGATCTGCAGGCATAGAGATTCTTGGACTTCATAAATAAAAAATACTCTTGACTAAGTAGTGAATACACCCACTAGAGGTTCCAACACACTGGGCCTCATGCTCACAAATATGGGAGAACTCTGTATCCCCCCCAATGTCTCATCCTCCCTGGTAGGGTCCAACCATAAAGCTGTCTCCTTTCAAAACAAAATCAACTCTGTAATCCCATTAAAACTAGTAACAGTTAGGAACGATTCCAAGGCGAATTACCTGTTATTAAGAAAAGGTCTGTCAAAATTCAGTGCTCCTTCAAACCCAGAGAACACACCAATCTATGCTAAATTTTTCTCAGAAACTCTGTATGACCATGTCAATGGCTTTACAGATGCTGCTGTACCTACCAGAAGTAAGCCTAGAACTATCCCCATAAACAAACTGCCCTGGTGGCATCTCAATTTAAACAGCATATACAACAAAATGAAAAAATATGGCAAAAACAGGAAGGGTAATTCCCATAAAGATAAAAACTCTCTCAAACTAAATATGCAACTAAGAGGACTAATTATGTCAGGAGAAGCCAACTCTGCGATTAAAGCAGCCTCCCAGGTGACAGATAACCATAAGGCCATCTACAGCTATGTCAGAAATCTCAAGGGCAGCACAAAGCAAAATGTGCTAAACTAGTAGTTAATGGTGACACACTCACTGAGTCTGGCATAGCAAACCTCAACAGAAATTACATCCTAATTTTACCCACTTCTTGCCCCCCATCATTACCCCAGTAATACCCTCAAACATAACCCCTACAACTATAACTAAGGAGCATGTACTGGCTGCACTCACTCAAGCCAAGAACACAGCCTCAATGGGCCACAGTAACATCCCAGGATGCCTCCTGAATAGTCTAAATATGACTTATCAGGACCCCTGGAGTTATTATTTAACTATAGTCTTAAAACAGGGCTTGTGCCATGTGAATGGAGGACTACAATGGTCATACCCCTTCATAAGGGAGGACCTATCAACAGATCCTTGAAACTACAGACCTGTTAGTTTGACTAGTCTTAATTACAAAGCCATGGAAAGCATTATCATGGAAATTGTCAATAGGGACATAGGAGACCTCCAGACATTGGATCCATCCCAATCTGGCTTGGTCAAAGGAAGGTTATGCTTACTGAATCTAGTGGACTTCTTTGTAAAGGTCACAAAGACATTGGATGACGGGAAAAGATGCATACTGCCTACCTAGATGTAGCTAAGGCATTTCATACAATACCCCACTCAGACACTGTTGACAAGCTTGCATAACTAGATATAAGCCCCTTTATAACACTTTGGATAGCTAGCTGGCTCAATGATGGAACCCAGTAAGTTAGAATTGGTGAGGCCACTTCCACAAAGAGGCCGGTCACCAGCGGAGTTTCCCAGGGCTCTGTGCTAGATCCACTCCTCTTTGGCATCTACTTCTTGGATGTCAAAGCCAATGTTAAAGGCCTCTGGCTAACCTAGTTTGCAGATGACTGCAAACTGTGAGCAGTCACTGAATCTCCCCAAGATGATAACACCCTTCAGGAAGATCACTGCTGCACTAGCTTAGCTATAAGAGTTATATCCTGCCCAGGATACAAAAGCTGGCCAGCCTCCAAAGCTCCAGGGCACCTTCCACACACCCAAACTGTAAAGCAGCTAGAGCTGAGCTGACTAAAAGACAAGACAGGACGTGGAGCCCTTCAGAGCTTACCTACCAGCAGACAGAGGGAGGCTAAGATCTGAAAGGACTACGCTACGAACAGCAAAAAGTAAATAACCACACCCTGGCATAAAAAAAAACAAGGGGGTTGGAGGGAGGAGGCAGCTACTGCAGCAGGGATCATCTACTGTCATGGTAAGTTCATCTTAAAGAACTGTGCTATGTTCAACATATCGATCACTGCTGCAGTAGCCTTAGCTATATGGGTAGTTAACCATAGCTAACTACATTTGGGAGGTTGAATGAGAATGGTTCAGGAACCCCTGAGGAATGGCCCAAGCAAAGCTTGATCTGAACCTAGAGAAGGAATCAAGCTTATAGCACTTTGTAAAAGTATGCACAGAGGGCCAAGTAGCAGCATCTAGAATATTTCTAGACTCCAACTTTTTAGAAAAAGCCATAGTAGAAGCCAAGGCCCTGGTAGATTGGGCCTTCACTTCCTGGAACAGATTTGTTATGGTGAGTAAAACGAAAGGTAATAGTCTTAGACAACCATTTAGAAACCATTTTAGCACAGTTTGCCCCTTTATTGTTACCTTCACAAGAAATATTTACTTCTTTCAAAATAGTACTAGAATTGTCTATGGACATCCAATGTATGGAATATCCTTTCCCCTATATTTATATATTCAGTAAAGAAAATGGGTAGATTTGCCTTAAAGTAAACTTGGATACCACTTTAGGCATAAAAGATGGATTCGTTCTCAAAGAAATCCTGTCCCTATGGAAAATGAGATAGAGTTGACTCACCACAGGAGCTTGCAACTTACATACATTTCTAGTGGAAATCAAAGTAATCAGTAAAATGTTTTTCATGTTAAGAATCTCAAGTCAAACAGATTAACTGGTTCAAATGGAGCACATGGTAGCTTCTCCAACTGGTTCAAATGGAGCACATAGTAGCTTCTCTAACACAAAACTTAATATCTGAAGAAGGGGGCACCAGTTTACTTGGAAGCTTCTTAAGCAAAACCTCTTTCATGAATATTCTGACAAGAGACTGCCTTGAAAGAGGAGGATCCATGGGCAGACGTACTGAAATGGATGACAAATTAACCTTGACAGAGGAATAAGAAAGGCCGTAAGATAGTAACTCACACAAATATTGTAAGACTAGAGAACAACTAGCCCTGAATGGGTGCTAGTTAAATTGGTGCCACCAACTAGAAAATCTTTTCCATTTGTTAATATGAGTTTCTAGAAGCAGGTTTTCTTCTCCATTAGTACCTGCTGCACATCCTCAGTAAACAGGTGCATAAAAGAAATTAAGACCCACTCATCCAGGCAGTCAACTGAAGATGACCGATATCAGTGTGTGCAATCACCCCTGTTCTTGTGTAAGTAGATCAAGTCTATGAAGAAGCTTGTAATAATTGCCCTTGGCCATTTCCAAAACAAGGGGGAACCACAGTTACCTGGACCAGAAGAAAGTCACCACAATAATCCTGAGGATTCCATCTGAATCCTCAAAAGCACCCTGGATATTAGTGGAAAGGGTGAAAAAACATACAGGAACATTCCTATCCAAATAAAAGCCATCTGCCTTCCAGGCCTTCTTACACAGAGTCCTGGAAAAGAATACCGCCAATTGATTACTCACAAAGAGGCAAAAAGGTCTACTTGACAAACTCCCCAGAGATGGACCAAATCTTGGAAACCCCCCTGACCTAGTTTCCAATTAGGAGGGTCTGGCATGGTCCTGCTCAATTTGTCTGCCAGACAATTTTGCTCTGATGGCATGAAGGATGCCTGTAGAGTGAGACTGAGCTGTGAAGCTATATTCCAAGCTAACATGGCTAGTCTGAAAATGGGGTATGACCTTGCTCCCTCCTTGCCAGTTGATGTACCACATGACTATAGTATTGTCTGAAACCACTTGAAGAGGTCCTGGGAGCCAAAGACGGTTCAGATGGTTGAATGCCTAAATCAAGGCAAGCATCTCCTAAAGATTTATGTGCTTGCGTTTTTCCTTGGTGTCTCACACCCTCTACACCTTTATCACTCCTGAAACTTTACCCTAAGCAAGGTCTGAATCACCTGTGGTGACAGACTGCTCTGAAGCAGGGAAAGAAAAGGGGAGATCTAGACTCAAGTATATTTGTTGTCTCCACCCAAAAATCTATTTTCTGACGAACCACAGCACTGAAATTCGAAAGATAAAGAGTGCTGATGCTCAAGAATTAAGAAACTGGAAGCTTTGTTATACGGATATGGATACTAAGATGCAAGCCATTAACATGTTTTTAGTCCCTTTAGTCTTATACACAGGTCAAGCATATTTCTGTCAACCTGAGGAGAAGCTGTGGATAGCAATTAAAAAATAGTTGAAGGATATTATCTGGGATGGGAAGATAGTAAGGGTCAAATGGGATAAGCTGATTCTTCCAACAGAACAAGGCAGACTTCTGAGGGGGTATTTTAGAGCAACAGAATTAAGGCTCTCATACATAGCACAAACAGAAAACTATATTTCAAAGTGGAAAGGAATGAAGATGATACAGGAAGGAAGCTCAAGAAATACAAAGAGATTGGGATTTTGGATGAAGACTCTTAAGGAGAACAAAAATCATACAGAGTATTATATTCATAAAACAGCAGGGAGTATTCTCAGAACTAAATCAGCATGAGAATGGAGGAGAGATTTTGCCGGTAGGGATGACTGTGGTTAGGGATACAGAAAACAGGCAAGAGGGGGCTGGAATTTATTGGTGAAAACTGGCAAAGGAACCAAGGTACTGGGCGCAAATAACTAGAAAGGGAAAGGTAACAGAACAGGAAGAGGCCAAGATTTTATTTGGACTGCAGATTAGAGATTGCCTTCCCTATCGAGGATTGTTAACAGAGTATAGGCAAAAAGAAATAGGGGGCTCCTGAATGAAATACCAGCACTGGTTGAGTTTTTAATAGAATCTAGAACAGAAGCTGCCATTAAAAAAGAAATAATTAGTAAGTCATAAAAATATTGCATGATAATAATAATAATCAATTAGAGGAGCTTAGAAAGGATTGGGAAGGGAGACTGGATAAGCAATTCACAAAGAGACAATGAGGGGATATATGTATATCTCCCAAATATGCAACAAAGTCTAGAAGATTTATGATATCTGCCTGGAAGTGTTTACATAGGTATTTTTATATGACAAGTAGAACTTTTCCTAGGGTGGATAGCAAATGTTGGAGGTATGACAGGCAACAAAGAGGTGGCTGGGAACATATTGTATGGAAGTGTAATGAATTGGCAGACTCTAGGGATTCCCTGCAGACCACCGCTCTGTCGTCCTGAGTAACTGTAAGGAATGATTGAGGAGATAATTTTTTGAGCTATGATACAGAAACGGAATTGCCTAGACACAGTAAAATCTTGCTATATCTAATTTATGGTGGCTGCCAAAAAAGCATTTACTAGAAAATGGAAATCAAAGTCTAGACCAACTTTATTAGTAGTGGTGAATATAGTAACAGAGATAAAACAACTGGAATTGGGGTCTTTAGAAAAGAGAAGGAGCAAACTACATAGGAAAAATAGGAATTGTGGGAACAATATATGCAGAGAAGGAATGAGGTTTAAGAGGCCGAATTTGAATGAGCCATGTATAATGCTTAACTGACAATGACTGGATAGATTATAAGTGATGTATAATGTTTGCAACTACAGTTGTTTCAATGGTGTCTGTGATGTATAATGTTTGCAACTAAAGTGGTGCCATTTTGTTTGTTTTTCGTTTATATAAATGTAAGACTCCCTATGTCACATGCGAAAATTTTATAAAGATGTTTGTTGGGGGGAAAAAAAGGAGGGCTGATGTTGGGACCAAAGAGATTTCAGCTACCCCTGTATGTTTCTCATATGCAGTCTTACCACGGATATCATGTGAATCATAGATGCCATCAGACCCAAAATTCTCTACGTGGAAAATCTTAGAACTAGATCTTAATAACGATGTATTTTTTTCAGTGAAAGAAATGCTCTTTGAACTGAGGTGTCTATTTGACATCCCAGGAATTTGATCCTTTATGATGGAGTCAAGAAAAACTATTAAATGGTCTCTGGGACTCCCAGCTTGTATAAGAAATCTCTCAAGCGAGAGACAGATTCCTGACATTATGGAAAAGTCTCTGTAAAGAAAAGCAAGTTGCCTAAATAACAAAAAGTGGTTACCCTGTAGCCTGCAATGACCTGTAACTGGAGCTAGACACTTTGTAAACATTCTTGGTGCAGTGGATAGTCCAAAGCTTAAGGCAGAGAATTGATAATGTGACACAGAAACACAAAACCTTAAGAAACATCTGATGTCTGGATGACTAGGGATGTGAAGAACAACAGGTGGAAACACAATCTGATCAGGGGAAGGTGAATGAACCCCCACCCCCCCACCCCAGAAAGGAGGAATTTCCTCCCTGTGCCATCTGTAACCCTGACAAATGATTTTCAGAACTCATTTGTCCGAAAAAAGAAGTTATGTACTCACCATAACGTTCCATCTGAGTAGGTAACTTCATTTGTCTGCAACCTGTGGGTATCGGATCCGACTCGGATCCGAGCTGGCAGGTTTCCAAGCTAATAGATCCGAGCTCCAAGCTCCTCCCCTACCCATAATGCCCTGCCATCTCCCTCTAACCCTCAAATCGAGTTTGCCAAAAGACAATAAGGAATTCCATAACCTAGGAGTGGTTCCAATCTGTTTCAATGACGTCTATGAAAGGAAGCCATATCCTGACTCTTAGATAACGAACTAAGGGTGCGGGGGATGGAGGGCGGGTCGGTTGCAGACAAATGAAGTTACCTACTCAGATGGAACGTTATGGTGAGTACATAACTTCTTTATCTGAAGTAGTTAACTTCATTTGCTCTGCAACCTGTGGGACAGAGTCCCCAGCTACCAACAACTTGGGAGGCCCTTATAGAAGGATATTCCGGAGTACTGCTGAGCCAAACGATGCACGTCCTCTGGAATTCAAATTCAATTTGTACTGTGTAATAAAGGTATGAGAGGAAGCCCAAGTAGCTGCCGAGCAAATGTCATCCAAGGAAACCTTTGACCAGAAGGCAGCAGAAGAGGCCATGGATCGGGTAGAATGGGCTCATACTCTCAGGGGCTCAGGACGACCAGAGCCTTTGTAAGCTAGGAGAATGCACTGTGAAATCCATCCAGCTAAGGTTACCTTAGTAACTGGCTTGCCCAGACAAGATTTTGCAAAGGAAACAAAAAGTTGGTCAGATTTTCGAAGATCTCTATTTAAGTAAAAGCATAACTGTCTGTGAACATCCAGACAATGAAGTCTGTATTCTCCTTTATTCTGAAAATTTGGAAAGAAAACAGGCACATTAATGGTCTGGTTGATGTTGACTTCCAAAGCCACCTTGGGAAGAAAGGAGGGATTTGTCCTGAGGGAGACCCTGTCTTTATGAAAAATGATATAGGGAGGTTTACTGCAAAGAGCATGAAGCTCTGATGTTCTTCTCGCAGAAGTAAAGGCAATCAGAAAGGCTGTTTTCCATGATACATATTTCAAATCAACTGAAGCCGCGGGCTCAAAGGGGGGCCCAGTCAGAGCTTGAAGAACTAGGGTAAGATCCCATGGGGAGACTGGATCTTTAACAGGGGGGGGGTCTTAACAAAAAAAGTTCCTTTCAAGAAAGCCTTGCATATTCTGGAGGATGCTAGCGGCTTTGAGCTGTTACCAACATGGTAGTGGGAGATAGCTGCCAACTGAACTTTAATAGTAGAAGCACTGGCTCCTTGATCAAAGGTATGTGAAAGAAAGTCTAGGACTTCTGGAATCGGAGCCGTAAAGGGATCTAAGTTCCTGTGCTCCACCCAGATTGAGAAACGTTTCCATTTACTGTTGTAGATCTTCCTGGTGGATGGTTTATGGGTGGCCACCAGGATGGCCTAACCGAAGATGATATACCGGGGGTCCTAGCCATCAAGGGAACTGGATCAATCAAACTGACAGCTTCAGGCAGTCCAGATTGGGGGTCTTCAATCCTAAAGGGTGAGAGATTAGATCCGGTTTGGGATCCAAAATCCAAGGAGGATGTACTTGATGAGACCGTAGGTAAGAGAACCAGGTTTGGCGTAGACAGAATGGGGCTAATAGGATAATTCTGCTCCCCAACCAACAAGCTTTCTGCAAGAATTCTGTCATCAAGGGAAGAGGAGGATAAGCATACAGAAGACCGGATGGCCAAGCATGAACTAGAGCATCTCTGGGGATTTCCCCTGGTGGGGGAATCAGAGCGAAGAATTCGCTGCACTTTGTATTCGAAGGCGAGGCGAAGAGATCGCAGCAAGGTTGACCCCATTGGAGAAAGATTTGTTTCGCTACAGCTGGGTTCAGAGACCACTCGTAAGGTGAGAGGATCGTCCGACTCAACCTGTCCGCTAAGATGTTTGACCAACCCGGTACATGCGTTGCTATGAGAAAGCGGTTGGTGGATATCGCCCATTCCCATACTCTCATTGCCTCCCTGCAAAGTGGATAGGATCTGGTTACCCCCTGTTTGTTTATGTACCAGACTACCACCATGTTGTCTGTTTGAAGTGCAATAGTTCCTGGAGGGAGAAAGGGATGGAGAGCTTGCAACGCTAGAAGCATCGCCCTCATCTCCAGGAGGTTGATATGCAGTGAGGTCTCTGTGAAAGTCCACGTGCCTTGGACGTATCTGCCCATGCAATGTCCCCCCACCCACCCGAGGAGAGAAGCGTCCGTGGTCACCGTGACTTGGGGAGGGGGTATAACAAAGGGGCGGCCTTCTCGAAGGTCTCTGGAGTGGAGCCACCAAAGAAGCGATTCCCTGCAAATCCTGATGAGAGGAATAGGTGTGGTCAGGTGTTGAAAGAGGACGGACCATTGTACTTGCAACGTCCACTGAAGGATCCTCATCTTGAGGCGAGCGAAGGGGGATAGATTGATGGCCGCTGCCATAGATCCCAGGGCCATCAGGACTAGCTCCGCTGGTGGGGCTGACGATCGTAAGAGATCTAGAATGTGAAGGCTCAGATTGCGAAGCCTGTCAGTAGTCACAAAGATTCTGGATTGAGTAGCGTCTATCCTGGCCCCTATGAATTCCAAAATCTGAGTGGGTTGAAGGCAAGATTTCTGGAGATTTATCATGATCCCTAGGTGGCGGTCTAGGCGTAAGTAGTAGTCCCTGCCTGAGCAGAGTTGATGCCTGGTGGGGGGCGGTTAGGAGCTAGTTGTCCAGGTACAGGAAGACCTGCATTCCCTGAAGCCTCAGGTGGGCCCCTACAAATGCCATGACCTTGGTGAACACCCTGTGGGCTGTGGTGAGACCGAAGGGTAGGACCCTGAACTGACAATGGCTGGCTCCCAGCCGAAAGCGGAGGAACCTCCTGGATGGTCTGTCCATCAAAATGTGGTAGTATGCATCCTTGAGGTCTATTGAGCACATCCAGTCGTTCTCCTGCAGAAGTGGGAGAATGGATTGAATAGTGACCATCCGGAATTTTCCTTGGCAATTGACAGGCTTAGCGTTGACAGGTCGAGGATGGGTCGCAAGTCCCCCTTCTTTTTTGGCACCAGAAAGAACCTGGAGTAAAAGCCTGATCCGGATTGTTCAGGGGGGACGCGCTGGATGGCTCTTTTTCTTAGCAGCCCTAAGATTTCTGATGCTGCTGCCTCCCTCTGATCGGGTGGGACATCGGGGAGTTTTGTTGCTCGGGGAGCTAGGTGTTCCAAGAAGTGCCCCCCCGACTGCCTCCAGAGAGGAGCAGTCGGGCAACCCCTCAGGACTGTTGCGCGGATCGATCCGAAAAAGGTTCTCTAGACCCAAACTTTTTCGGACCCCCTCTGCCCCTGGGCCGGCATCCACCCTGTCCTCCTCTGCTGAGAAGCGGATCCCGACGGCAGACAACGTCTTCCTGTCTTTCTTGCTCTGGAGAAGCGTACTGCGGACTATTTTGCCAAAGAGTGTGAAACCGAAGGGGGCATTCGCGAAGGACACCTTGAAGGGTTCCGCAAAGTCGCAGAGATGGAGCCAGGCTTGTCTACTTAAGACTATGCCTGTTCTGCTAGCTCTAGCCACTCCCTCCGTAGCATGGGAAAGGAGCCGCATAGACGTGTTAGTGACTGACTTGAGAGTGGCCATTCGAGCAGAGAAGGTTCGCTTGCCCTCGGCCGACAAGGACTCTGGGGGTGACGCAGCGTACTCTTTAATCAGGTCTCGCTGCAGCCTAATCACGTGCCATATAATTCAGTGTCCTTACAGAGAAGGTAGCTGAAGAAAACATCTGCTTTCCCAAATGGTCCATCATCCGAGACTCCTTGTCTGGAGGATGCACAGAGGAACTCTCCTGTGCTAATTCCTTTTTAGTGGCAGCCGCCACCACCATGGCATCCACTGGGGCATCCTTGCTCCAAACTGTCCTGTCCGTGGGAGGGCTGAGGATCCTGTCCGGTCTCTTAGGAATTAGTTCAACAGTGTTCGGTTCCTTCCATGCCCTGGTAGTAATGAGGTGTACCAGGGGATCGGCGGGAGGGGACACCCAAGAGGTAGATGGGCCTGCGTCAAACGCCTCCAGAAACACAGACTCATCCGAGGAAGGTTTTTGGGCAGACCACCCCCCTCTAATGCGTAACATTTCCATGATGTCTCCGAAGAAGACATCTTTGGGGGGTGACCTTGGGGAACCTTCCCCTTCCTCCAAGTCTGTGTCCTCTGTGAGGGACTCGGGTGAGTCCAAGTGCCTCCTCTTGCACTTCCGTTTGTGAGGGACCTCCTCAGGGGGGGCTGTCCGAAGAGGCCTCACCAACAATGTCCTGTTCCCCTATGGGAAAACTCTGGGACGTAGGCGCAGGCTGTCCCTGGGGCTGGATGATGGAGGACAGGCCTGTATGAGTGGGAATGGCGGGTGGATCCAAAGCAAGAGCCTGGGGCCTTGAATCCCTCGAGAGGACCCTCTCCATGACGTCGAATGCCAAGGGGGAACTGCTTTCCCTTGGATCCGAAAGCATTCCCCTTGGATCTGACGTGCGGATTGGCGCCGAAGGTGACTCGACCGGATCTGAAAGGGTAGTGTGCCCTGACCTTGATGGAGCCGAAGGTCCACTGGCCCTCTCGGATCTAACGTTCGGCTCATGGCCTCGAGAGCTCGGATTCGACAGACTCGAGGGTACAGTCGGCGCCGAAGTAGGAAGCACTGTCGACACCGACCCTACCCCGGCTCCGAAGCTAGTCGGATCCGATAGCTCCGAACCCCGAAAGCGGGTCGGAGAAGGAGCAATGGGGGTGAAAAAAGGTGTCGAGTTTCCCCCAGCAGGGGGGGGGGGGCAAGAGCACTCCCATCTGCATCTGGGCCTGAAGAAATCGACGCATCATCCGGTCCATATCAGCGTCTGACAAGCTTCTGGTAGATCTAGATGAGGCCACCGAAGCCAGGCGGGAAGGCCGCCTGGATGACCTCGAAGGCGACCAGGTCTCCTCCGGGGAGAATCATGGAGAATGGAGCCGAGAGGGGGAAGGCCCAGAGACCTTAAGGGGAGAGGCGAGCTTTTTAGATGGCGGTGCCGAAGAGGCGAGCTTTTTAGACGGCAGTGCCGAAGGGGTGGATTCGGACTGCCTTTTATGGCTCCGGTGCCTCTCCTTCTCTCTTTCTCTATCTTTTCTCTCTCTTTTTCTGCTTTCCCTTTCCTCCTGGGCCAAAGTGGGAGGGTGAGCCCCGGCCAGGGGATCAGGAGTGACAGGTGGGGCAGCCGCGGCCGGTGCCACCGAGGTGGAGGAAACAGAGTCTGGGGACAAAAGGCCCGCCAGAATGAGCTTCGACCTCCTATCCTTCAAAGCCCTGGGGTTGAAGACTGCACAGATAGTACAGCCTGAAGAAAGGTGGTCAACCACCAGGCAAAGGACACACTCAGTGTGACCATCTGCTGGAGGCAGCTTATGGCCACACTCGGTACATTTTGAGAAAATAGCTTTAGGGCCTTCAGCCATTGTAAAAGAATAAAGAAAAGTAGCAGAGGGGGGAGGGGAATAAAACTAATTAAACTAAAAATTCAAGAGAACTACCCAACAAAGACTACAAAATATAGGGGGAGTTCACACACACCAAGAAAACGAAAAATATGAAAGAAAAGAAGTTTTTTTAAGACTGACTTACAGTACTATTGCTCGGAGCTCATTCTAGAGAAGCTTATGGAAGTCGCGGCAAATGAGATCTGAGTGTTAGAGGGAGTTGGCAGGGCATTATAGGTAGGGGGAGGAGCTTGGAGCTCGGATCTATTAGCTTGGAAAGCTGCCGGCTCGGATCCGAGTCGGATCCGATACCCATAGGTTGTAGAGCAAATGAAGTTAACTACTTCAGATCAATCTATTGCCAAAGAGAAAAATGGAGATTCACACTTTCTAGAAGAAAAAAAGGAGGCAGGGTGTGGGTGGCCACAAGGTCTCTTGCACGACTGTTCTTGGTTTTGGGAGGTTCGAGACATCTCTTAGGAACTCAACTGCCATTTTTTCCAAAATGTCTGTTTACCTGAATTTGTCAAGACTATTTGATCTATTTTTGACAAAACTGGATGAGGAGATAGAAAATCCTTTGGACAAACTGGAAAATGAGGGCTGCAAAATCTTGAAGATTCTCTGGATCAGCTTGCCTCTTTCATCACACTTTTGATCACTTCTGCAGCAGAGGGGCCAGACACTATCTCAATCAAACAGACTTTAAAATCTCATTTTAACATCTGGGAGGTTCTGAGAATACAGCCAGGGAAGTAATATCAATAGGGTCATATAAACACAGACTGAAGATAATGAATAGTGAACTGTGCAATAGAAGAAACTGAGTTATTTAAAGCAGATTTCTCCTCACAAGAAGAAATTGCAGATAAAGCATTCCCTATAGTTTCACAACTTGTCAGAACAAATTCAAATATATAAGCCTGACAATTCAAAATTTTGAAAATCAAAGTTGCAAAAATATACACTTTTTCCTATGCCTATTAATAATTTTCCTATCCTTATCAAAATGAGTGGGACTGGAATTAGCTAAGTGCTTAGAAGCAAGCAGGATTAGAAGCAAGCAGGATCAACTAAAGCTATAGCTGCTGGGTCAGGTTTGGGAACAGTCTATGAAATTTAAACACCCTATCTCCCTTTTTAGGGGTAACTAGCTATCAGGAATATTGCAGACAGTGACACAAACATCCTCTAAAGCTGACAGAAAAGGAAGAATAGGTGTTAGTTCTGGAAAATACTTTTGTAACAACTCACAATATTTTCTGAGGGACTGAGAAGCCTCAGTGTTATCCCACTGAAAACATTGGCATATTTTGGCAACAGTCTCGGAGACAGAGAACCCTCCACAAGGAGAATAAAAGTTCTCCTCTCTCCAAATTGGAAATCTGAGGGGGGAAAAATTCTCTCCATCCCTGCATCTTCCTGCTGAAATTCAGATTCTTGAATCTTTCAGGAAAAGAGGAATCCCTCCTTCTTTTACCATAGGATCATAGGAGATTATAGTTTCATAGTTTCATAGTATAGTACTAGGCTATCTGCCCTAGGGCATTTGTAAGCCTAGCCATAGTGATGTGGCTTTTGCCACCCCATGAAGTGGTACAAAAATGTACAGAATAAAATTAGAATACTATGCCTCTGTCTAGTAGTGACACAATGAAGGTCCCCTTATATAATAGAATTAGTTTACTGTGCCCCTGTCTAGCAGTGACACAGATGTGACCCCTGGGGTAAACTTACTATCTCCCATCCACTCATCAAGATTTCTCTTGAAGAGAGTCAGTGAGGGGCTCTGCCTAATACGAACTGGGATCCTGTTCCAAAGCATGGGAAGCCTCTGGGTTATGAATCTATCCCTCCAGCATGTCCTATTCATACTTGTGCAGAACTTTAAGTCTTTAGCTCTCGTGGTCCTGATGGATTTGGATCTTTTGAGGTGGAGCATGTCCATCAGATCCTGATTGGACATGGCCTTGTACATCAGGCCGAGATCACCTCTGAGCAGGCGGTATGCTACTGAATAGAGCTGAAGTTTCTTTAGTCTGGCAGCATAAGACATATGTTGGAGACCCTTGATCCTCTTGGTGAGGTACTTTTGTGGTCTCTCCAGCTGTTGCAAATGCCGGGTGAGGTACATACCAAATGGGGCATTGTACTCAATCATGGGTCTGATGAGGGAGGAGTATAGGGGTACAATGACATCCCTGGATCTGGATGTGAATCCCTTCATGATGAGGTGTGCAAGGTAGAATGTTTTTCTAACCACTTTGGCAACGTGGGTGTCAAATGAGAGGTCGCTGTCGACCTGGGTCCCCAGGTCTCTGATTACTTTTTCCGTACTCAGTGGGTTGCTGTCTATGTGATAATTTGTGGGTACTTTGTTTTTCCCAAAGGGGATGACTATACATTTTTGGCATTTAGTTTAAGGCCGTGACTCGCACCAGTTGTCCATTTCTGTGAGGCCTTTTGTAGGATGTATGTGTCCGCTGGTGTATCGACTATGGCGCCTAGTTTGCAGTCATCTGCGAACTTTGTCAGCCACAACCCTCCCATGTTTGCTTTAATATCTGAGAAATAAATGCCAAACAAGAGGGGTCCCAGGACAGATCCCTGTGGGACACCACTTGTGACTGGCTTTGAGTCTGACATTGCTCCAGCGATTTTAACTTTATGGGTTCTGTCCTTTAGCCAGTTTGCAACCCATCTGGTGACAAAAGGGTTTACGTTTAAGCTGTTGAGCTTATCTATGATGCCTGAGTGGGGTATTGTGTCTAAGGCCTTAGCCAGGTCCAGGTAGGCTGTATGGACTGCTTTGCCCTCATCAATGGCTCTAGTGACTGTTTCGAAAAAGTCAACCAGGTTCAAAAGGCAGGATCTGCCCTTTACAAAGCCGAACTGGGTGGGGTCAAGTGTCTATAGGTCCCCTATGTCTCTGTTTATGAGTTCCATAATGATTCTTTCCATAGCTTTGCAGACCAGGCTGGTTAAGCTTATGGGGCAGTAGTTTCCAGGGTCTGTAGAGGTACCCCCTTTGTGGAGTGGGACCACTGTTGCTGTACGCCACTGTTCAGGTACATATCCTGAAGTAAGGCTAAGGTTAAATAGCATTTTTATGTGTGGGTTTAGCTCCTCTTTATTTTCACGTAACACGCAACCTGGGATACCGTCAGGTCCCATTGATGCTGTGTTTTTAGCTTTGTTTAGGGCGGTTCTCACTTGGACATCTGAGATGACAGGGAGATTACATTCAGCTGGGATAAGTATTTCTTCTTTTGGGTGAGGGAGGGAGAAATTTGCACTGAACCTGTCAGCCAGAATGTTGGCAATATCTGTGGGTTCAGTGTATTTTTTGTTGTTGTGAACTAACTCTGAGCATATCTGAGGGTTTCCGCCCAGGTTTCTAACATAGCTGAAGAAGGCTTTGTGGTTAGCTTTAGTGTCCTTAGCGATTTTTCTCTCAAAGTTGGCCTTGGATGTTTTTATGAGAGAATGTAGTTTTCTGCTAATGTTAATCAGAGATGTCTTCCCTTCATGGGATTTTGCTCTGATGTGCAGTAGCTTCCTTCTTTTGTTATACAATTTGTTAATGGCTGAGGTCCACCAGACAGGACGCTTGCCTTTGGTGGAGAGTGACTTGGATTTATTTGGGATTGCATGATCCATGCATTCCTGGAGATGTCCATAGAAAGCATCTGTGAAGGATTCGGCATTGTGGGATGTGGTATCCACTGGCACAGTGGGCTTAAAGGATACCATCTCAGTCTTAAGAAGAGTGAAGTCTGCTTTTGAGAAGTTTTTCACTGTGGTCTTTTGTGCTGGGGGTGGAGGTGGGATATGTATATCCAGGGTGATTAGTTTGTGGTCAGATCTCACTAGTGAGGGGTATACTTCCAGTGTGGAGCATTTTGTCCCCATGTTTGTGATGATCAGGTCTAGTATATTATCTCCCCTAGTGGGAGAGGTGACTAGTTGTTCCAGTGCATTTGAATTTATGAATTCCAGGAACCTTTGGGCTAGGGTATTAGGGCTAGAATAATGTACCCAGTCTATGTTTGGGTAGTTGAAGTCTCCCAGTATGATGGTATTTTGTGATACATTCATATCCTCCAATGTCTTCAGGAAGGCTGAGTGGGGTTCCTGAGACTGGGAGGGTGGTCTGTAACATGCTACCAGTTGTATAGCAGTTTTGCCTTTGGTTAGTTGCACCTGTATGGTCTCTGATGCTTCATGTGTTGCTACTAACCTGGAGGTGTGGGTGTCCTTGATGAATATGGACACTCCCCTTCCCTTTGTGGTTCGGCCCGGGTTTTGGGGCCGAAAAGCATGATACGAGGTATAGCCTGGTACTGCTGGGGTGCTCTCAGGAGCCTTGAACCAGGTTTCAGTTACTGCACAGACGTCGATGTTCTCCATGCTGAGGAGTGCATCGAGTGCCTGCATCTTGAGATTTAGACTTCTGGCGTTGAGCAGCATTACCCTTAGTTTTTTTCCATTTTTGTTTTCTAAGGAGGTGGGTTTGTCTTTTGAGCCTTGCCTAAAAAAGGCACTATGGGGGTGGCAAGAGCCTTAGCCAATATCCGGAAGCCCAGTGGTGACAGGTGTAAGCCATCCCTTGCGAAGCAGCATGGCTTGTCCAACATGTCATCCCAGGCAGACAGACATTGGATCCCCTTAGAATGACACCAGTACTTTTGCCAATTATTAAAGCTGATCATCTTGTCTTTGTATTGTGGTATCATTCTTGGTGAGGGCAAGATGCTGCTCAGGGTCAGGGTTATACCAGCCTGGGCTACATAATCGGAGAGCTCCTCTATGTCTCTTTTCATGTAGTCCAGACAGGTACGTCTCAGGTCATTCACGCCAGCATGGACAATGATGGAGTTATATTTGTACTTGCTTTGGAGTGACTTGAGTGCGTGTGTTATGTTGCAGATCCTAGCTCCCGATAGACAGCTCACAGTCACCCTCTCCTTGTTCAGCCTGGTCAGCGGGACATCAGTGTGTCTGACTATAGAGTCACCTATTACTAGTGTATCAGGCATGGTGTTTGGCCTTGAGGCTAATGACCCCAGGGCCCTTAAAAAGCCTGACCAAGTTCAACCAATGTTCCCAAGAGTGTCTGGTTCAAGCAGACACTAAAATCTGCACCTATTGCCCCTGTCCAAGAGGGACGCAGGTGGAACAAACGGGATGAATTTCCAGCTATCCATTCAATTGTTCAAATTACGCTTAAATAGGGCCAACAATGGGCTTTGTTTAACATGAATAGGAAGCTTCTTCCAAAAGTGGGGCAACCTCTGTGAAACAAATCTGTCTCTTCAGCAAGTTCTGTTAATATCACATGCCAGGTTAAGGTCCACTGAGCAACTGACCCCTTTGCCATCTGACTTGCGAATGTGCAGCATTTCCATTAAAGCTGGGTCACAGATTGCTCAGTATGCAAGGTACAGGTCGCTTCTGAGCAGTCTGTATGACACAGACTAAAGTGACAATGAGTTCAATCAGTCTGCGTAAGACAGATCTTGAAGACCACAAATTTTCTTTGTAAGGAACCTTTGTGGTCCCTCCAACTGCTGCAGATGTTTGGAAGGGAACATATCAAAGGAAGCATAGTACGCTATTATTGGCCTGATGAGGGAAGAGTACAAGGGGGTTATAACCTTTTTTTCTGGAGGCAATGCCCTTACTTATGAGAAGAGCAATATAAAATGCCCTTCTTAACACTGTGGAGACATGGCGATCAAAGTTAAGGTTGCTGTCAACCTGTGTGCCCTGACTTCTCACCACTGACTGCGTGCTTAGGGTATTGCTATTAATGTGGTAGTTTGCAGGAACATCATCCTTGCCAAAGGGGATGATAATGCATTTTTTCTATTACATTTAAGACCATGACTTTGGCACCAGTCATTAGTCTGCTTAAGACCTTCTTGCAGGACGTTGACTTCACTAGGGGTTTCAATGATTGCTCCCATTTTGCAGTCATACGGAAACTATGTCAGTCACAGTCCTTTAGTTTTAGCCTCTACTTCAGAGAAGTAGATTCTGAACAGCAGGGGTACTAGAACCAATCCCTGTGGAACACCACTGGTTACAGGTCTGCTGGAGGAGGTGAAGTCCCCTATTTTGACTGAGTTCTATCAGTGAGCCAGTTTGCAACCCACCTGACAATATATGGGTTAATACTCAGATGGGTGAGTTATCAATGATGCCTGAGTCGGGTATTGTGTCAAAGGCCTTGGCTAAGTCTAGGTAGGCCGTATGCACATATTTGTCCTCGTCTAGGACTTTGGCAACTGTCTCGAAAAAGTCCACCAAGTTTAACATGCATGATCTCCCCTTGACAAACCCAAACTGGTGGGGTTGAGCATTTGGAGATTTCCTATAGTTTTGTTAATAATGTCTATGCTGATTCATTCCACGGCCTTGCAGATAAGGCTGGTCAGTCTAATGGGTCTATAGTTCCCTAGGTCCATGGATGCAGCCTTTTGTGCACAGGGATGACGGTAGCTATTTTCCATTCTGCTCGGACGAAGCCAGTGCTTAGGCTGTGACTGAAAAGCGTGCCCAATGGCGATGCTAATTCCTGTTTTAATCCATGTAGAACACAGCCCGGGATGCTGTCTGGGTCCCATACTGGCTGTGTTTTTGGCCTTGGACAGGGCATTTAAGACCTGCTCCTCGGAGATACTAGGTAGGGGACAGGTGTTAGGGATGCTTTGGGGTGTATGTGGCAAGGACAATGGAGTGAAGTTTTCACTGAACCATCACCCAGCAGGTTTGCTGTTTCCACAGGTTCTATATATGTAGTACCATTAACTATGAGTTCAGTGCAAATCTGGGCCTCACCTTTGAGGTTACGGATGTAACTAAAGAATGCCTCATGGTTATCCTTAGTTAGGGACGCTAATTTGGATTCGTAAGTTAGCTTTGGAGGACTTCACTAGGAGTCTTATTTACTTGCTTAAGTTGAAGAGGGAGTGTTTCCAGTTTTGAGGCCGTTCCTTCCTACTCTTAGACAGCAATTTCTTTCTCCTGTTGTATAGCCTAATAATGGGAGTGGTCCACCAGGCAGGTTTGTTTTTCCTTGAAGATCTTGTTTTGATTCTATCAGGTATAAAGCAATGGTGTATAATTCAGCATAGGTGTCTGTTCCATCAGTGGGGGGAGGGGCTATGAAGTCGTTTATGCGGTCATGTAAGAGGTTGTAATTGGCCTTGGAAAAGTTTTTTAGTCTAGCTGTTGCTGGGGGGGGGGGTTTGTTTTATAGTTACTTCTAGTACCAGAAATTACTTTACAAGAAGGAGCAACAGTTTGACAAACTCTGAGACAAACCCAGTGAACTACTCCAAACCAAAGAAATTAAAGCAGGAGTAAGTACATGCTTGGTTTTCAGTTTTTTTTTAACAAGTAAAATGAGGCCAACTGTGATATTAATGGCAGCAGCTACTTCCCTATGGATGGGCTCAGCATTCTGACACAAAAGGGGAAACTTTTCTGTTCCCTCTCCCACAACTGACAAGAGTTGCTCTTCTTTGCCCACTGAGGGGACTCCAACAGCAGTAGAGAATGTACCTAACCCTGGTCCACAGTGGCTTTAGGCACTACAGCAGAGGGATCCATGGTAAAAGAGGAATGGTCCGAGGTACAACAAATGGCCACACCAGAGTCACCCACCTACGGCTGAAGCCAAGTGTTATCCTGCAGTGGTGGTAAAGTCTGTTTGCTTAAGTATTCCTTTTCAGGGCCTGTAAAAAGGACCGTCTATTGGGACCGGTATTCTGACCCATGGTCATGCTGAAAATGGTGTCTCTTTCCCAGGGAAAACAAGCAACAATTGCCAGTAAAGCTATCAGTCCACAAAACTTACTTTTTTGTTGTTTAACAGGAAAAATGCAGTAAAATGCATTATACAACACTTTCAGCCTCGGAAAGGAAAAATGAACAATTTCTCCATAGAAAATAAGTTTCAGTTAGTTTACATTACTTCTAAACTGACAGAAAAGGAGGTGATCCATTTAAAAGTACATTACAGTCCTGAGACAGTCCATCAAAACTCAAGGCTCCTATCTTTAACATAAACTTTAATGAAAAGGAAAGTAATAAAGCATCAATAAAATTAAGAACTGGAAAATTTCCCCCCCAAAGAGAACTTAACTGCCCAGCAAAGGAAAGCACAAACTAAAAGTCAATCCTGGAAAGCCTTAGAGGAGCACACTTCTATGGCAGTAAAGTTCTGAAGGGTTTGCACCCAAACTTGTCTTTCAGTCAACTCAGCTTGAGCTACTTGACAGCCTGGGCACATTGGAAGTGCCCTGAAGCTGGCCTGCTGTTATATCCTTGGCAGGAAATAACCCTAAGTCTACTGCAGCAATGATCAATGTGATGAATATCATTCAGTGTTATTTAGCAATGCAAATGTTCCTAAGTCCATTAATAACTGATGCAGCCAAACGCCAATAAACAGATAAACATTAATGAAACTAATACAAATTATCTAAAAGTCACCTGAAAAGTTGTGTTCACATTTCAAAGCATAGCTTAAAAAAACTGTACTGAAATTACTTTCAGCAAAGTACTTACCACAAGAGCTAAGTATATTTTTTGGTTCTTCAGAATTGTGTACTGTAAATTGTTGCTGGACAAATTTTATTTAGAGTTGTGCACTGTTATTTTTGATTCACTGTATAGTTTTTCAGATCTCTGCTGAAAGTGTTTTGTCCCACCCTCTCCTTATTTTCTGCTGTGTCTTAAGTTGGTATAACTGTTTTTTTACAGCTTGTATCATCTGACTATCTGAAGGATTACTTGCATAACAACAGACCCTGTTAGTTAACAGCCTGCATATCACTGCTGGAACCTGTGTCTAACAAAACTCTTTTCAAACTATCTGGAAATATACAGAGCTAAGTATATTTTTGGTTCTTCAGAATTGTGTACTGTAAATTGTTGCTGGACTAATTTTATTCAGAGTTGTGTACTGTTATTTTTGATTCGCTGTACAGTTTTTCAGATCTCTGCTGAAAGTGTTTTGTCCCACCATCCCTCCCTATCTCTGATTTGTTGTTTAAATTTGGTGGCTTTTGCAGTTGCCCACCCCACTGTAGATTTACTCTGGGACACTCCCCCAAGTCCCATCTCTTTACCACATTCTACCTAATACACTCCTTCTGCATTTGTTTCTAGTCTTTTTTAATTTAATTGCATTTATTTAAACTGATTTTGGTCTAATATTGCTACATACTCAAGTGTGCTAGCTTGCACTGCATTTGAATTGTTTTTACTGCTGTTTTAGCTACTTTTCTGTATAAAAAAAACTGTAAGCCTGTTTCCTACCTTTCCTGTAACTAGTGTAGTCCAGATACAGATTTGCTGTATCCAGGACTGTATGTAAGCTTCTGAGCCCCCCCCCCCCCCGCCAAGCCCTTCTGTGTTGGAGGGAAGCCTTCTAGCTTGTCAGTGGGAATGGTAAGAACTAAGTAACCTGTCTACCACATAAGGAAAGGTTCTGGCCCAGAAATTGTAGTTATTGGCCATCTGGGCAATATTTTCCATCTCGCTCAACTTTCTGATTTGGAAGCCTGCATTTGCACTTGTTTCTTTCCCGTAACTAGTCTAGTGCACATACAGATTGTTAGTTTTAGCACTTGAATTTGCTTATTCATGCTCAGCATTTGTTCAGAACGTGTTGTAAGCACTAAATAAGGTATTAATTACTATAGCACTAAAAGTACAGTTTTGTACCTACCATAAATGTAGATGTCCGATAGGTATGCATCTGCAGTCATCACATATGGGTTTTCCTGCCTCAGGCAGCCCTTCGGTTGGCCGGATTCCAAAGTCTGGGTCCGGCGTCGGCTGATGTAGCCCCTTCCCCAACGTTAGAGCGCCTGGGGTATAAAAGCGTCAGCCGACGCCATCTTCCTCAGTTTTTCTTGCCCCAGATGCCAGGTGCCCTCTAAGGAAGGCTAAATTTGGAGAAATGCAATAAATTCCAAACATGCACAAAAATATACACATATATAAAAACAAATACACCATAATAGATAACCCCAGCTAGCTATGAGAGGGGAATGTACCCAAGAAATACCACAGAGGGGAAGGAGGGAGGGTAAACCTGACTGCAGATGCATACCTATCGGACATCTACATTTATGGTAGGTACAAAACTGTACTATGTCCTTCAAGGATGCATCTGCAGTCATCACATATGGGTAGAATACCATAGCCAATCTGCGGGTGGAGGATCTATGTAAAGGATGGTGTAGCTAAAATGCCCTGCAGGACTGCCGTAGCAAAGCCTGCTCTGGATCTGGAATATAAAGGTAAGTTGTAATGCTTGGAAAATGTATGCTCGGAGCTCCATGTAGCAGCTTCTAAAATGTCCTTGGTAGCCACCCCTCTTAAGAAGGCTGTGGAGGTGGCTGTGGCTCTGGTCGAATGAGGCCTAATGTTAGCTGGCACAGTTTTTCCATGAAAGGAGTAACAGAAACGAATGCAATTCCCTATCCATTTTGAAATTGTCGGTTTTGAAATTGCTTTTCCTTGTGCACCAGCAGCATATGCTACAAACAACTGGTCAGTTTTTCTGTAATTTTTTGTTCTGTCCAAGTAGTAGCGCAGCTGCCTGTGTATGTCCAGGGTGTGCAGAAGCTTTTCCCCTTTGTTTTGAGGATTTGGAAAGAAGGTAGGCAGGTGAATAGCTTGGTTTAATGAGACCCTAGATACCACCTTTGGCATAAATGAAGGATTGGTTCTCAATGAGACTCTGTCTTGATGAAAAATAAGAAATGGCTGTACTGCCATGAGGGCCTGTAACTCAGATACTCTTCTTGCTGAGGTTATGGCCAGAAGGAAGGCAGTCTTCCAAGAGAGGAACTGTAGTTCTGCAGATGCTGCTGGTTCAAAAGGAGGCAGTGTTAGTTTTTCCAACACGAAATTAAGGTCCCAAGTAGGCACTGGTGGTTTCCTTGGAGGATTGATGTTTTCAATTCCTCTTAGAAACTGTCTTAGCAGACGATGAGAGAAGACAGGTGGATCAGTATTGTACTCTGCTGAAATTGCTGAAGCATGAATTTTAATGGAAGAGTAAGACAGGCCATTGTGGAGCATTTCTGCCAAATATTCCAGAATATGTGCCATGTTCATAACTGTTGCATCTAGGCCCTTTGAGGTGCTCCAGGTGTGAAATCTTTTCCATTTTGCCGAGTATGCCTTTCTAGTGGAAGGCCTGCGAACTTCCATGATGATATCCTTCACTCTATTGGATAGCTTATCCTGGTGATGAGTCAAGGTATTTTCCAGGCAGCTAGTTGTAATGTTTTCAGGTTGGAATGCAGAGTTTTGTAATTGTGCTGTGTCAGGAGAAGCGGCCATTGTGGCAGAAGCCATGGTTTTGTCTGTGACATGCTCTTTAGCAATGGGTACCAGTGCTGTCTTGGCCAGTCCGGAGCAATCAGAATCACTCTTGGCTGCTCTGCCCTGATCTTCAGTAAGACCTTGGTCATTAATGGAAGAGGCGGGAATGCATACACTGTTAGAGTTCTCCAGCTGAAAGAGAGGGCGTCCACTTTCCATGCTTGTGGGTGGTATGTCCTTGAGCAGAATTTCTCCAGCTGATGATTGTGTGGGGAGGCAAAGAGGTCTATGTCCGGTCTCCCCCAGGATTGTGTTATCTGATGGAAGATGTCTGGGTGCAGCATCCATTCGTGTGCATCCATGATGCTCCTGCTTAAGTTGTCCGCCAGCATATTGTCCTTTCCTGGTACAAACTGGGATTGCAGCTGTATATTGAGGGTCAAGGAAAGTTCCCATAGATTCATTGCCAGTCTGCAAAGAGGGTAGGAATGGGTGCCTCCTTGCTTGTTTATGTACTACATAATTGTAGTGTTGTCTGTCCTTATTAGCAGGTGGCCCTGATGTAGAAATAACTTGAAGGCCTCGATTGCATGTATCACTGCCAGCATTTCCTTTTGGTTTATGTGCATGCGAAGCTCTTTTTGTGACCATAGTCCTTGAATGCATCTTCCTTCCATGTGCGCTCCCCATCTGTGGTCTGAAGCATCCGTTGTAATGGTTTGGCTGGCTATCGGTTTGCTGAAGGGCAAACCCCTGTTTGACTGGCTTGCTTGAGCCCACCACAGAAATTCCCTTTGAAGGCATGGGATGAGTGGTATCAAAGTTTCCAAGCTGTGACTGTGCTGAGTCCATAAACTCCGTAGGTACCATTGGAGTTTCCTCATATGTAGCCTTGCTTGAGGAATCAGAAGAATGCAAGAAGCCATGTAACCCAGGGCCTGCAGGATTTTTCTTGCAGTCAGCTGAGTTTGTCTTGATAGGTTTGTGAAGTAATCCGGTAGTTGGTTTTGTTTTTCTTCTGTGAGGAAAGCCATTTGGGTGGTTGTGTCTAGATCCGCACCCAAAAAAGTTATTCTTTGGGATGGTACAAGTCTTGACTTGTGAATGTTGACTGTATATCCCAAGGCCTGAAGAAGATAGATGGCATAATTCAAGTGTTTTACCATTATTGTGGCTGTCCGCTTGTATAAGGCAGTCGTCCAGATACGGGTATATTTGCATCCCCTGAAGTCTGCAGTGTGCAATTACTGATGCCAGGCATTTCGTGAATACTCTGGGCGCAGTAGATAAGCCAAAGGGCAATGCTGAGAAATGATAATGCTCTGAACCTGCAAGAAATCTGAGGTGTCTTCTGCAGCTTTGTCTGATAGGGACATGCAGGTATGCCTCCTTGAGGTCCAGAGTTACCAGCCAAGACCCCTTGCCCAGCATGGGAAGGAGTTGCTGTAGAATCAGCATTTTGAATTTTGGCACAATGAGATAAGTATTTAGTGCGGACAAGTCGAGAATAGGCCTCCATTGCTTTTCTTTTCTTGGAACAAGGAAGAGTCTGGAGTAAAATCCTTGGCCTTGTTCTGCGAGAGGAACCTTTTTTATTGCTTTCATTCTCATTAAGTTGGAGATTTGTTTCAAAGCCTCTGCCCTTTGATTTGGTGGCAGGTCTGGCATGCCTTTTCTTTTCGGTAATGTGTGGAAAGGGAACCTGTATCCTTTGTCTATTATTTGTAGTGTCCATTTGTCCCTTGTAATAATGTGCCAATTTTCTGAAAATAAGGAAAGCTTTCCGCCCAAAGGTGCTTTCAATTGAGCCCTGGTTGGCGGTGTCAAAGTAAAGTCAGTGAGTCTGTCCTTGTGCAGCAGTTGTAGGCCCTGCACTACCTCTCTGGTTGGGAGGCTGCCATTGACGTCCTCTGTAGGAGCCTCTAGTTTGCCCCCTACCTCTGGCACGCCTGTTCTTGCCTCTCTGAAATCTGTCTGTGTCTGGAAAGGACCAGTTCTTGGAAGGCCAATTTCTGCTGAATCTAGGTGGTTGGACTTGCATAAAATCTTTGACTGTTTGTACAGATTTTACCTTTTCCTCAAATTTCTTTAAGACCTCCTGAGCAGTGGAGCCAAATAACTTTTGCTTTTCCAGTGGAGCATCCAGGAGCTTTGCTTTACCATGGTCTGGCAGAGATTGTTCCTTCAGCCAAGCATGCCTACGTATGACTGCACCTGTCATAGCTGACCTACATGAAGCTTCCAATGCATCATAACCACACTGCAAAAAATGGTTGCTAACCTGTTGAGAGTTATGTACCAGATCCTGAAGTGATTTGCGATCTAGGGGTTCAGGTGAAGACAGCTTTTTATGCAATTCATCTAACAAATATTCTTGGTACTGTATCATATGAAATTGACAGTTTAAAGCCCTCATAGAAAGGGTAGCAGAAGTATACACTGTTTTACCCCATCGCTCTAAAGCCATGGACTCCCTTTCAGAGGGGAGTGGATTTTTTGTAGTGACAGCTGCAACCCCTTTAGGGCCCTGGGAAATAGTTTCTGGATCAGCAGAGTGGGCCTTGTAAAGGAAAAGATGTGATTCCGGGACCCTGTAGTACCTATCGGGTTTGGCAGGAGCCGGAGGGAGAGTGTCAGGGGTTGTGCTAGATTCAGAGTACACATCATCAATGACATTCAAAACAGGGGGAATAGCCAAAGGTCTATGCTGAGGCAAATGTAAGAAGGTCCTTAATCTCTTCCTGGAATCAGACAATTCCTGGCCCTGCCATTGGAAATGCTCCTTCATAGTGTGCAGAGTTTCCCCAAAAGACAGTTCTTCAGGAGGGGAGGCCGAAGGGATAGAGTCCTCTGCATCTGAATCCTCGTAGGCCGAAAAAGCCTCCTCCTGGTAGTCCGAGAGAGCAGAGCCATCAGAGGCCTCATCAGAGGAGAGGGGATCAGAGGGCTCAACCCTGGGCATTTTTTCTGTAGGAGGTTGAGAGCCCCTGTCAGGATGAGGCTGAGAGCCCCTAATTAATGAAATAAGGTCCTCTGCTAGACTAAGGATCTGAGAACCTGTAGTGGGTCCCTGAGGAATAACCCTGGGAGGCATAGATTTTGAGAGTTTAGCAGCTTTAGCCCTAGAGAATGCCTTAATAGACATGGATGCAGGAGGCCTGGCTGCACCACGTGCTGGTGTAGTTTTGTCTAAGGGAATGGTGTCGGAGGGTTCCTGGACACCAGATTCCAAAGGAGATTCAACTACCGATACAGTAGTGGCCTCCGGGGCCGAGGTTGTCAGTTGTACGGTTTCAGTGGACGGTAGTACCAAGGACTCGGTTTCAGCTGAGACCGAGACACTCGCGGTAGGCCTGGCCGTGGTTTCAGCCAAAACCGCGGACCACGTGTGTCGGTCCTTGTCCTTCCATTTCTTTATTAAATGTGAAGTCGGAGTCTCCGACGGCATTTTGTAAGCAAAACTAGCCCCAAAAAATTCCTCTGCAAACTCTGACTGACGTCTTAGAGTGCGTCGGTTGAAGGAAGCACAGGCGGAACAGGCCGAGATGTCGTGGTCTGGGCCTAGAGCAAGGTAGGCAGTAAGAGTGGAAATCCTTATGAGGTATTTTGTTTCCCACAAGTTAAGCAATTATTAATTTTATCTGACATCGGCTGAGGCAAGAAAGGGTCCCCAATGGGGTACTTAGCTTTTGAAGTCTTCGGTTTAGCTGAAGTACAGGAGCTGGCCGACCGGCACTTGTGAACTGCTTCTGCTTCGGGCACCACGCGGCAAGAAAGACTGAGGAAGATGGCGTCGGCTGACGCTTTTATACCCCAGGCGCTCTGACGTTGGGGAAGGGGCGACATCAGCCGACGCCGGACCCAGACTTTGGAATCCGGCCGACCGAAGGGCTGCCTGAGGCAGGACAACCCATATGTGATGACTGCAGATGCATCCTTGAAGGACATCCTTCCTCATTACCTAGAGGAAAACAGTTTTTGTACTTACTTTTCTCACTTGCTTAAAGAAAAACAGCTCTTGTACTCACTTTTCTTACTTGCTTAAAGAAAAACAGCTCTTGTACTCACTTTTCTCACTTATCTAGAGGAAAATATTTTTTTATTCAGGCATGTCCAAGGGTCAGCTCCCAGTGTTCTTTCCTGTCTATCTGATGAATCTGACCATCTTGGGCAATGTAAAAATTGCCTCATGTACACAGACAACCCTCTCCTCCTACCACCCAACACTACAACCTGTGAGAGATGCACTTATCTAGCCAAACTGGAGGCAAAGCTCTCTCCAACCAAGACCCAACTTGACATTCAAGAGGAGAAGGTAAACACTTGTACCACACCACACTTATCACAGTCTCACTAAATCTATACCACCAAAATCCACACACAGAAACGCAAAAACATTCACGGAGGCCCTCAATAATAATCTGCCCAAGCAACAGAGACCTCCAAAGCAGAAACATAAGCAACTTCCACCCCCCCAACACAACTCAAATGATACATAGCCCACAGACTCAGTGTGCCACTCAACTACAGCCAATAAGGCAAAACAACGTATCCAACAAACTACTGCGGTGGTGGTGCTGCGTTAACGTTGTCGCCTCACAGTAAGATGTTGTCATGTTCGATTCTCAGCTAGAGCATCTTCTGTGTGGAGACATGTGTGACTGGGCGTTCCTTTGTTGAAGGTTGTGCATCAGGGCTGGCAACTCGGCATGTAAAAGTCTACGGCCAATCATTAGCAGACCGGAGTTCCGCTGTGGTGACCCCTAACCGGGAAAAAGCCGAAAAAAACAACAACAACGTATCCAACACACTAGTCATAGGTGACTCTATAGTCAGGCACAATTATGTCCCACTCACCAGGCTAAATAAGGAGAAGGTTACCGTCAGCTGCCTGTCGGGTGCCAGGATCCACCACATAATCCACGCACTCAGGTCACTCCACAACAAGTACAAATATGACTCTGTCATTGTCCATGTTGGTGTGAACGACCTGAGACGTACCTCCCTGGACTACATGAAAAGAGACATGGAAGAGCTCTCCGATCTTGTAGCCCAGGCAGGTATGACCCTAGCCCTAAGTAGCATTCTGCTATCGCCAAGAATGATACCACAGTACAAGGACAAAATGATTTACTTCAACAATTGGCTGAGTTTCTGGTATCATTCTAGGGGGATCTAGTATCTGTCTGCTTGGGATGACATGGTCGACAGGCCACGATGCTTTGCAAGAGATGGCCTGCATCTGTCGGCCCTGGGATTCCGGATACTGGCTAAGGCTCTTGCCACTATAGTGCCTTTTTTAGGCAAGGATCAAACGACAAATTCACCACCGTAACAGGAACAGGCAAGCAAAAACTGAGGGTAATGCTACTCAATGCTAGAAGTCTAAATCTCAAAATGCACTCACTCGAGCCACCCCTTAAAATGGAGAAAGTACAGTTTTGTACCTACCATAAATGTAGATGTCCGAACTGGATAGCATCTGCAGTCATAACAAATGGGTTGTCCTGTCGTCAGGCAGCCCTTCGGTCGGCCGGATTCCAAAGTCTGGGTCCGGCTTCGGCTGATGTCGCACTTCACCCGACGTCATCTCTGCTGGTCTTCGGGTATAAAGGCATCAGCCGATGCCATTTTCCTCAGTGTTTCTTGCCCCAGATGCCAGTTGCCCTCTTGGAAGGCTAAATTTTGGATAAATGCCAATGTTTCCAAAAAGATAGAAGGCAAACACAAAAAATAAGCATGTATGTACATATATACAAACAAATACACCATAAGAGACTCCCCCCCCCCAGCTAGCTATTAGGAGGGTAAATACCCTAGGAGTACCACAGAGGGGAAGGAGGGAGGGTAATCCTGACTGCAGATGCTATCCAGTTCGGACATCTACATTTATGGTAGGTACAAAACTGTACTATGTCCTTCATGGATGCATCTGCAGTCATAACAAATGGGTAGAATACCATAGCCAACTAGGGAGGAGGAAGAAAAATTATGGTGTGGTTAGGATCCCTTGCAGTACAGCAGTGGCAAACCCTGCTCGGGATCTAGAATACAGAGGTAAATTATAATGCTTGGCAAATGTATGCACGGAGGTCCAAGTAGCCGCCTCAATAATGTCCTTGGTTGCCACTCCTCATAAGAAAGCTGTGGTAGTGGCTGTAGCCCTTGTAGAATGAGGCCTTATGTTCTGTGGAATTGGTTTTCCATGGTAGGAGTAACAGAATCGTATGCAATTTCCTATCCATTTGGAGATTGTCTGTTTGGAAATTGCTTTTCCTTCCCTTCCTGTTGCATAGGCTACAAAAAGCTGGTCAGTTTTTCTGTTACTTTTGGTTCTGTCCAGGTAGTAGCGTAGCTGTCTATGTACATCCAAGGTATGCAGCATTCTTTCCCTCTGTTTTGTGGATTGGGAAGAAGGTAGGTAGGTGGATTGCCTGGTTTAAAGACACTCTGGATACCACCTTAGGCATAAATGTAGGATTAGTTCTCATGGACACCCTATCTTGATGGAAGATTAGGAAGGGTTGTACTGCCATTAAGGCCTGAAGTTCAGAAACCCTCCTTGCTGAGGTAATTGCCAGTAGGAAAGCAGTTTTCCATGACAGGTGCTGTAGATCTGCTGTTGCTGCTGGTTCAAACGGAGGGAGTGTCAACTTTTCTAGCACAAAGTTCAAGTCCCATGCTGGTAATGGTGGTTTCCTAGGAGGTTTTACATTCTTGATCCCTCTGAGGAACTGCCTGAGTAGAGGATGTGAAAAGACCGGTGGATCAAAGCTGTATTCTGCTGAAATAGCTGATGCATGTATCTTGATGGAGGAATAGGACAGGCCTGTATGTAGAAGCTCTGCCAAATACTCCAGAATGTTAGCAATATCTATATTCGACACATCTTTTCCTCTTTCAGCACTCCAAATGACAAACCTTTTCCATTTTCCTGCATAGTTCCTTCTTGTTGAAGGTCTGCGGGCTTCAAGGATAATGTCTTTAACCCTTTGGGAAAGATCTGGATTAGTTTCTGCTATGTGATGTTCCAGGCAGTCAGTTGCAAAGTTTTTAGGTTTGGATGCATGATGCTGTAGTTGTTCTGAGTTAACATCAAAGGCATCAGGGGTATTGACCACATTTTCTCCCAAGACATGCTCCTCAGCAATGGGTACCAGTGTTGTCTTGGCCAGTTCGGAGCTATCAGGATTATCCTTGGACGTTCCTCCTTGATTTTTAGTAATACCCTGTGTATCAAGGGAAGAGGTGGAAATGCATATGCTGTCAGACCTTTCCAGCTGAAGGAGAGCGAATCCACCTTCCATGCAAGTGGGTGGAATGTCCTTGTGCAGAATTTTTTGAGCTGGTGATTGAGAGGGAAGCGAATAGATCTATTTGTGGCATTCCCCATTTCTTTGTGATGGTCTTGAAGATGTCCGGGTGTAGCATCCATTCGTGAGCATCCGAGGTGGTTCTGCTTAACATGTCTGCTAGAGTGTTCTCCTTTCCCGGTACAAATATTGCCTGTAACTGGATGTTGTAGCTGAGTGCCAGATTCCAAAGGTCCAAAGTCATTCTGCATAGGGGGTATGAATGAGTGCCTCCCTGTTTGTTGATGTACCACATGACTGTGGTGTTGTCTGTCCTTATCATCAAATGGCCTTCTTTGAGGAATGGTCTGAATTTTTGGATTGCCAGTTTTACTGCCAGGATTTCTTTTTGGTTTATGTGCAGGTGCAGCTGGTCCTGAGTCCACAATCCTTGTACGCATTTGTCCAGCATGTGCGCCCATCCTAGGTCTGAGGCGACTGTTGTGATGGTTTGGCTTGTTCGAAAGTTGTGGAAGGGTAGGCCTGGGTTTGACTGGCATGCTTGAGCCCACCATAGGAACTCCTGTTTTAGGCATGGGATTAGTGGTATTTCTGCTTCTAGGCTGTGCCTGTGTTGGGACCATAAATTCTTTAGGTACCACTGTAGTTTTCTCATATGCAGTCTGGCATGTGGGACCAAGATTATGCATGATGCCATGAAGCCCAAGGCCTGCAGAACTTTTCTTGCTGTTAGTTTGTTCTGTTTTGTTAATGCCAAGAAGTAAAGAGGGAGTTCTTTTGTTTTCTGCAGTTAGGAATGCCATTTGTTTTACTGTGTCCAATTCGCCTTCAAGAATGTTCTTGTTTGGGATGGTATCAGCCTTGACTTTTGTAAATTGACTGTGTATCCCAGGGCTTGTAGCAAGTAAATGACCCTTTGTAAATCTGTTGTCAGCTTGCTTTTGTTGTCCGCTTGTAGCAGGCAGTCGTCCAGGTATGGATAATTTGGATTCCCTGTAGTCTGCAGTGGGTGATTACTGATGCCAGGCATTTTGTGAATACTCTGGGCGCAGTAGATAAGCCAAAGGGCAATGCTGAGAATTGATAATGCTCTGATCCTGCAAGAAATCTGAGGTATCTTCTGCAATTTGGTCGAATGGGGACGTGCAGGTATGCCTCCTTGAGATCTAGAGTTACCAGCCAACACTCCTTGCCCAGCATGGGAAGAAGTTGCTGTAGGGTCAGCATTTTGAATTTTGGGACAATGATATATGTGTTTAAGATGGACAGGTCGAGAATAGGTCTCCAACTTTTTCTTTTCTTGGTACTAGGAAGAGTCTGGAGTAGAATCCTTTGCCCTGTTCTGTTATTGGTACTCTTTCCACAGCTCTCATCTTTGTTAATTGCGTTATCTGCTGTAGAGCTTCTATTTTTTGATTTGGAGGCAGGTTTGGCATTCCTCTTTTGACTGGTAAGGTGTGGAAGTGGAACCGGTAGCCTTGGTCTATGGTTTGCAAAATCCACTTGTCTTTTGTGATATAGTGCCAATTTTTCGAAAATAAGGCTAACTTTCCGCCTAATGGTGCTGCTATTTGCTCCCTGGTAGGCGGAGTAAGAGCCAAGTCACTGTGATTGTCCTGTTGCAGTGGTAGTGGTTGTGTCTGTGCTTCTGTTATGTCTGGTACCCTGTAAAATCTATCAGGTTTGGCAGGGGCTGGAGGTAAAGAATCAGGAGCAGTGCAGACATCATTAAATGTATCATCCACAACAGGTAAAACAGGAGGAATAGCTAAGGGCCTATGTTGTGGTAAGTGCAGAAAAGTCCTAAGCCTTTTTCTTGAATCTGAGAAATCTTGTCCCTGCCATTGAAATTGCTCTCTCATGGCATGTAAGGTTTCCCCAAAGGAAAATTCCTCTGGTGGAGAGGCAGCTGGAATGGATTCTTCAGCATCAGAGTCTTCATAAGTAGAAAAAGGATCCTCTGGCTGTTCTGTAATGTCGGAGTCATCCGCAGAATCATCAGAGGACACTGGCTCGGGGCTCTGTCCTAGGTCTCTTTCTGGGGCTGAGAGGCCCTGTCTGGGTGAGATTGGGATCCCCTAATTAAGGATATTAAATCTTCTGCCAGAGTAAGCATTTGTGAACTGGAAGAGGGCCTGTGTGAGGGAGGTTTAACAGGCACTGACTTAGCAGATTTGGCTGCTTTAGCCCTGGCAAAGGCCTTGATAGACATGGCTGCAGGGGGTCTAGCAGCACCACGTGCTGGGGTAGAGACATCCAAAGGGATGGTGTCTGATAACTCACTAGAAGCCACAGTTGTAGGCAAAATTTCTGAGGCCGATTCAGGTAAAGTAGCGGAGCCTCAGTAGTAGTCATGGATTCGCTGAAGATTGACCAGTTTTCTCGGTTTCGCCGAAACCGAGACACTCGCTTGCTTAACCGTGGTTTCGCCGAAACCGGACCGCGAGTGTCGGTCTTTTCTGCGTTTTTAACAATTTGGGTAGTCGGAGGATCCGACGGCATAATGTACGCAAAGTCTGAGCGAAAAACTGTTCAGCAACTCCGACCGACGCCTAGCGCTCGTGGTTGAAGGAAGCACAGGCGAACAGGCTGCTACGCCGTGGTCTGGGCCTAAGCAAGGCAGACAGTAAGAGTGGAAATCTTTATGAGGTATTTGTTTCCCACAAGTTAAACAGTTATTGACTTTTTCTGACATCGGCTGAGGCAAGAAAGAGTCCCCAACGGGTACTTAGCTTTTAGAAGTCTTCAAGTAGTATTCGGTAGTAGTAATCTCTGGATCTGACCGACCGGCACTTGCGAACAGCTTCTGCTTGGCCACGCGGCAAGAAAGACTGAGGAAAATGGCGTCGGCTGATGCCTTTATACCCGAAGACCAGCAGAGATGACGTCGGGTGAAGTGCGACATCAGCCGAAGCCGGACCCAGACTTTGGAATCCGGCCGACCGAAGGGCTGCCTGACGACAGGACAACCCATTTGTTATGACTGCAGATGCATCCATGAAGGACATCATCAATATATGTGCAGTGACTGAGACCTGGTTCAAAGCTCCAGAGAGCACCCCTGTACTACCAGGCTATAACTCATACCACACTTTTCTGCCATGTAACCTGGACCGGAACACCAAAGGTGGAGGTGTGTCCATATTCATTAGGGATTATCCACACCTCCAGGCTAGTTGCTCAGTATAATGCATCCGAGGTTATCCAAGTGCAACTAACTCTGGGCAAAACTGCAATCCAAACTGTAGCTTGCTACAGATCCCCCACCATGCCCCAAGATTCCCACTCCTCTTTTCTTGATGTACTGGAAAATATTAGGGTTCAACCAAACACCCTAATAATGGGAGATTTCAACTACCCCACCATTAACTGGGAAAACTACTCGTGTACCAACTCCTTCACACAATGCTTTCTGGAATTCATAAACTCCAATGCCCTGGATCAACTTATCCACACCCCCACCAGGGGCAACAATATCCTAGACCTAGTCATTACCAACATGAGTGACCGGTGTTCCACACATGAAGTCACCGCCTCATTGGTCCGATCAGACCATAAGCTAACCACCCTTGATATCCAGATCCTGCCCCCACCCCCCATTAAGGAACCACGGTAAAAAATTTCTCCAAAGTCAACTTCATGCTTCTTAAGATGCAAGTCGTGACCTTCATGACACCCATGCAGATGAACAATACAGTTACGACTGCTAAATCCTACACAAATGCACTCTATAAGCACTTACACGAGTGCATGGATCGTGCTATTCCAAACAGAACCAAGATGCTATCCTCCAAAAAACGGAAGCCAATCTGGTGGTCCCCTGCCATAAACAAACTGTACAACAGAAGGAAGATATTGTTGCAAAAGAGAGTAAAATCTCATGAGTGGAGGAGGTCCCTGGTCAGACTCGGTAAGAAGCTGAGATCCCTTATAAGATCCTCCAAAGCTAGCTACGAAAACAAAATTGCCACTGATTTTAAGGACAACCACAAAGCAATCTATAGCTATGTCAAGAATCTCAATGGCAACACCCAGATCTGCTCTGAGTTACAGCGCAACAGCATGAAAATTACAGAACCAACTGATATTGCCAACATCCTGGCAGATAGGTTCAGTGCTAATGTTACCCCCCCACACCCCCTAAAGGGCCCATATCTATACAGGAAGAATGCAGAGTCTCTGTAATCACAACTATACAGGTAAAAACTGCCCTCTCTAAAGCCAAAAACACAGCATCCATGGGACAGGACAACATCCCAGGCTGCATTTTACACGAACTTCAGAACAAACTGGCTCCCCACCTAAGCACCATGTTCAATCATAGCCTCACACCAGGCTTTGTGCCCACTGAATGGCGTACAGCAACAGTTATCCCACTCCACAAAGGGGCAGCCACCACTGATCCCGGGAACTATTGCCCTATTAGCCTGATGAGCTTGGTCTGCAAGGCCATGGAACGTATCATCATGGAACTCAAACAAAGACATTGGTGACCTCCAAACTCTGGATCTCACCCAGTTCAGGTTTGTGAAAGGCTGATCATGCCTCCTGAACCTGATCGACTTCTTTGAGGCAGTCACCAAAGCCGTAGATGAAGGTAAGGTGGTTCACACAGCCTATCTTGACCTCGCCAAGGCTTTCGACACAATCCCCCATTTTGGAATTATAGCTAAACTTACTAAACTAGGTATAAATCCCTATGTCACAAGATGGGTTGCCAGCTGGCTTACTGACAGAACCCACACTGTAAAAGTTGCACACTCCAAATCTGACCTCAAACCAGTGACAAGTAGAATACCACAGGGTTCAGTCCTGGGACCTCTCCTGTTTGGTATCTACTTCTCTGAAGTACAGGCTAACAGAGAAGGCCTCTTGCTAATGAAGTTCACAGATGCCTGCAAACCAGGAACCATAGTTGAGTCCCCAAATTATGTGGAAATCATACAGAAGGGCCTCGCTAAGACAGGCGCCTGGTGTCTGAGCCATGGCCTCAAGCTCAATGCCAAAAAGTGCATTGTTATCCCTTTTGGTAAAAACTCTGTACCTATGAACTACTACATAGACAGCAGTCTACTTAACACTGAATGTATGATAAGAGACCTTGGGACCCAGGTGGACAGTAGTCTGCCCTTTGATAGTCACATCACCACAGTAGTCAGGAAGTCCTTCTACGTGGCACACCTCATCATAAAAGGGTTCTCATTCAGGGAAAAAAAGAGGTCATTGTTCCCCTCTACTCGACACTCATTAGACCCATTATAGAGTACAATGCCCCTTTTGGAATGTACCTCACAAGACACAGAAGTACCTCACAAAGAAGATTACTGGCCTCAAACAGATGCCCTACACTGACCGTCTCAAAAAACTCCAGCTTTACTCCAAAGCATATCGCCTACTCCGAGGTGATCTCTGCCTAACATATAAAGCTATGTCAAACCCAGAGCTGTTGGACATGCAAGACTTAAAGAAATCCCAATCCCTCTGAGCTACACGATCTACAGACCTAAACCTTGTCACCACAATTAACAGGACATGCTAGAGGGACAGATTCCTGTCCCAGAGACTTCCCATACTCGGAACAGGCTACCCATCCTTGTCAAGCAAAGTTCTTCATTAGCACTCTTCAAGAAAAATCTTGTGAGTGGATGGGAAATTGGAAATACACCCAGGGGATCACTTCTGTGTCTCTGCTCGACAGTGGCACAGGAAAATAACTTTCTTGGGTGGCGTAAGCCAGGGAACCTTGTTGGCTAGGCTTACATAGGCCCTCGGGCTGATAGCCTAGTACCTACCTATGAATCTATGAACAAAAGCACCTCTTCAGAACAAGAACCAAACTTTGAAACATCAACAGGATACTAACAAACAATTAGAACTTCCACTCATGTTGCATTTTGGCAGAACACTAATGGGAACTAGAATTTCCATACATTTCATATTCTGCATCCACTAGATTATTTCCTACAAATCCTCAAAATGGAACTCCAGCATCAATGCCTTTGAGTAGCCTTTGAACAGCATGAGGACACATTTCACAAACAGCTAACTACGAAGAAAAACCTACATAGACTTTCAACAGTAAATTATAAAGGTACAACAAAGATCAATACTCTGCCAGCTACCTGCTGCAAACTTGCAAGTTCTGTTACATCACCAGAAGAAACCTCATAAGTTTATTTGACTAACAAAGACCTACAGAAGGCCAAGGGCCTTCCTTGAGGACAGAAGGTGACTTTAAGTAAACCCTCTTTACATCAGCTGTTAATGCCAAGGAAGGAGGCTGAAGTACTTAAGTGGGAAGACGTGTTCCAGCCTCAGTATAACCCTGCCAAAGCTAGGCATCACTCTGCACCTGACACAATGGAGTATGAATGTGGGCAGGATAGCCACAAAGAATCACTCTACCTAAGCTTTTATCTACCAACCATGCAGAGATGAAATTCACGTATGGAAGAACAGTGCCAAGCAATCAAGGCTACCCTACCTGGACAAACTGAGACTGTCTCCCCTCATGGGCAAAAGGTCTACACTACAGGCTGGACATGGAAGCTAGTGCTGTGCCACTCAATCAAAAGGATCCACTCTCAGTGCAAAGTTGCTACAACCCCCCCCCCCCCACACACACACACACACACATACACACCCAATGCCAGAAGACACCATCACTGTGGAAGCCAGGGGATCTCAGTGGACATGCCCCATCCTAAGTGTTCAAAGCTTCCAATATTACCTTACATAGAGAAGGAATGAGGAAATGTTTCATTCTCATTAAGATCCTGTCCATATTAACAGCTTAAACAGCTGTGGTCCTCGGGACTTTCTAGTCACCCCGCACAGCACATAAGGGGCAACACATTCAAAGACCAGCAAGGACCTAATCACGAGAGACAGCCCAACCAAAGTCCAATAAGAACACAAATCATGCAAGCAGCAGCCCACCAAAAGACTATTAAGGACAGGACAGTCTGCCAAACATCCTAAGGCTCCAGACTACCTCTCTTAAAGAAAGGGTGTAGTGGGCCCCCTACAATCCGAAAGACCAGAGAAAAGCTTATGGGCTCAAGAGGAAAGGGTTAAAATGCACCTCCACTCCCTCAAGGTGATGCAGTAACCATACTGCAAAAGTCATCTGCAGAACCCCCATGAAGGAATAACCTGCAGCACAGCAACAGGGACCTACATCAGAGGACATCCGTGATTGCTCCAATCCAACAGATAGCTTCCCTGGAACTCTTTAGAGTCATTCATGTCCATGAAAAAGAGGCTGGAGTAGTAGCCCAAGATATTCACCAATGTAGTAGTAGAGGACTAGTAAAGGACATACAGTCTTGTGTCCAGGGTACCTGCAGTCTCTCTTTTTCCTTCAAGACAAATGACAAATTAGTTAACATGGAAGTCAGCCCACCACATGTTGCAGTTATACTCAGCACTACAAAAGCAACAAATAAGAAATGGAGTCACTCTTATCCATGGGAAAATTCCGCAACAGTATGTACAGGTCAAGCCAAACAGTAATCAGTGTAGCCAAGATAATCTCTGCACTCAAATTCCTGTAATACTCACCCTAGTTAGGACCTCCCTTGCAGGCAAACACAGACAGACTGGATTTTAACATCAAAACAACTGACAGGGTTAAGTCAAGATCTGCCCTGATCCCAGAAACCAGGGGGAGGGTATCCAGAGTGGTTAGGCACTCACTACTACTAGACCCTACAGTCTAGACTCCAAGTTCTGGTGTGGCAAAGGAATACATACCTTCATGCCTGCCTTGTCCCACTCTCCAGCCACTTTGTCTGTCAGTTACATACAGGCAGAGCAGAGGCTTGGTGAACACTGAACTCCCCTCCATGCAACCACTGCTATGTCATCCACGGAGTGGTATGACAAGGCCTCACTTGAATATGCTACAGAAACGCAAAAGGCATTGGTCCTCCTGAGGCAGTAACAGCAAACTGAGCATGCTTCCAGGCTTCTGTGAAAATGTCAAAGGATGGCTCCATGTGAGGAACAACCAAGGTGCCCTGAGAAGATTCCTCCAAGACTGAGCCCAAGTTCAGCCAAGATTCCAAGCTCTACATAAAGTTTTTTAAAGAAGCTGTCACCTCACATGCAGCAGAAAGAGCTGCAAGATGCCAAATAATCATCCATTCCAGAAACAAAGACTCCTGTATGCCTAATCCCAGGGAAGGAACAAATCATGTAGGAATCCCCAGGCCCAACCCTGGACCACACACCATGCAAAGGAACCAAAAAGTATGAAATCAGCACATACAGAAAGATAATCAAGTTAAGGGCTGAGGGCAGTGTGCAATGTGGAAAACCCTGTGCTGAGCCAGGGGCTAGTATGCAACCACAATCTCTGTGGGTAAAAATCTACACTAGTGACTACAAGCTCACACCAAGAGCAAATGCACTCATTCTCTCTTGCCTGACCACAAGCTCAGGTTCTGACTCCTCCTTAACCCAGGCTGACCAAACCAGACAGCTTAAGGGGAATAGCCCTGGACCCGTTCTGTGACCAGATATTTTAAAGGACTGCTCAAAATGATCAAGCTAAGCTGATAAAGGACCAAACAGATAACAGAGGGAAATCAACACAAACACACCAAGATGTACCCAAAAGTGGGAATCAAGATGGCCATTTTGCTTGTGTGCTGATGTTACATTTCTCTTAAGATTTGAGTGTATCTGCCTCAGTCCAACTCTATCCAAGCTAAATAAGTATTCTACATTGATGAATTGTACTTTTTTCTTGTTATTCCTAAGTGCTGCTGTTACATTTCTGTATTATTAACTGAGTTTCTGCACTTTTGCATTTAATTCTAAATGTCTGCTGGTATTCTTACTTTTATAACTACTGAGCAATTTGGGCTCTTTTTTAGTGATTTTACAGTGAAAAGAGTTAGGTCTGCAATCTAGTAGCAGTAGAGAGTAGCCTGGCTCTTCTGAGCTTGGGAATCACTGAAGAAATCTCAGTGTGTGTGTTGTGACTGGCAAGTGGGCTATTTTGCTTGTTTGTCAATTTTCTGTGCCTGTATAAATTCACCGCATTTGTTCAATGCTGATCATGGCGCAACAGGGGTCAGCAGTTCCCTGTATAGATGCAGTCATTTAGAATTCAACTACCTTTACTTAAAAAAAAATCTCGATACTTCCTGATTATGTGGTTGTATGACAAGCACCTAGTTTTGCTGTAGAGGAGCATTGCACTGTAAAGTACACAAAGACTGTAGTTCTTAGCCAAACAGTACTCAAACAAGCCTGCCATAAACCCCTATATTACCTTGTTACTGTAATTTACGCACAGAGGGTAACTGCTCCAATAGTGTTGTCTTACACTGCAGTCTCATTTAAAGAGGACCCAAATAAACCTTTTCTTGAACCTTTTAGTATAATTTCCCCAGTAATCCAGAAAGTAAACATCTGGAACCATGGGTAAGCACCTTCCTCCTGTCTCTGTAGCCAACTTGGTTGAAATGGTCATCCTGAGCCAATGGAGGAATTGTCTCATGTTTAATGACAATAACCTAATTCTTAAACAGTCAGATATACTATGTGAGAGATGAATTTATACATTTTCATTGGAAACAAGGCTCTCACTACAATTGCCAAACAGCTTGTCAGAAACATGCAACACCAAATTCTACCTATAAGTCAAAGTAAAGCCCAAGCACATAAACTCTCACATAATGATGTTCTTAAAAGAGATCTCTCAGAGGCCTCTCAGATGAAGCTATAACAAGAGGAATCTTCAGCAACATCACAAACATTCTACCAAAGCGACATCCACAAGAACATATAAAGCTTCACCTCATGGCATTTCAACAAGGAAGCCCATAAAGCAAACCTTACTACAAACAAATGTTCTAATCATAGCAGATCAGATTCCATTGCGAAACATACAAATATTCCACTCCTTAAGCTGAGCAAAGATAGGGTCATGGTCAGTTTCGTGTCAGGACCCAGGATCCACCAGATCCCAAATGCACTCAGATCACTGAACCACAAGTAACAGCATGTCTTTCTCATTGTACATACTGGTGTAAATATCCTGAAACATTACTCACATTACTCTCTGGACTAAATTAAGAGAGAGATGATGGAGCTTTCAGATTGTTTGTCCTATGTTAGTAACAGCCTAGCACTGCACAGCAGTCTATCTTCTCCAAGGATGATGCCACAATATGAGCAGAACATAAAAGATTTTAACAAATGGCTTAGTTTCTGGTGTCACTATCAGCTTGTGAGGATATAGTTGAAAGACTATGCTGCTTTGCTAACGAAGGTCTGCACCTATCCCCTCTAGGTTTTCAAACACTGGCTAAACTTTGTCTGCCCTCATAGAGCCTTTTCAGGCAATGCCAACCTGATAAACTTTCCGACCCAGCAAAATCAACCCAGAATAACCTAAACGTATTCCTGCTCAATGCCAGCATTCTAAACAAGAAACTGCACTACCTTCACACTCACCTCACCCTGCAGAATGCAGATGCTTGTGCAGTTGCTGATACAATGTTTAAAGCAGTGTAAAGCAACTGGGAAGTAAAGGGCTACAATGCCTTTCACACCTTTAGACCAGCTCCTGCACAGGCTGGGACTAAAGGTGGACGTGTCTGTTGGAAGCCGATTCCTATGAGTGTTCATTTTTAAATAAAAAACAAATGTACCTCACAGCTAGTCAAACAATATGACAAGCAAGAGCTTCTCCATACCCAAATTACTACAGACAAAATCCCATATCATATCATTGCAAGCTATAAGTCCTCCGCTATCAACAGGAAACCCATAACACACATAATTAAACTTCCTGGAGACACTCACCATTCAATGTAATACCATATTCACTTTAACTAACCCACTATTAACTGGGAATCATACATGACTCCAAACTCACAGGCCCAATGATTCCTGGCCTTGGTAAACACAAACACCTTGAACCACAGAGCTAATACGTCCACTAAGAGCAAAAGCCTATTAGAATCTGGTTCTCACTAACATGGAAGAATGCTGCACCCATGCTAGTGCAATGTCCTCTCTGGTAAGGTCACACCATAAAACCACCAACTCTGAAAGAGAAATAAAACCCAGGACCCCAGCTAACCTTAGAATTTTTAAGGAACTATTCTAAGTCAAACTTCTTAGCATTAAGTGACAAACTGTCTTAATTCCATGTTCCCCAATCCTGAAAACACCGCTGCTTATACAGAATCATTAACAGAAACCCTACAGAATCATGTAAACAGCTGCACAGAGACAGCTGTACACATTAGAAATAAGTACATAAACTCCCCCCCTCACCAAAAAAACAAAAAGCTACCTTGGCAGAATGCCAAAATCAATAGGTTGTACAACAAAATGAAAATTGTGGTGAAAATCTGGAAGTACAACTCCCAGCAAGACAAAAACTCCCTCATCAATCTAAACACGCAACTCAGAGTAAATAATGTCTACCAAAGCCAAATTTGAGGTAAAAAGAGCCTCTCAGGTCAACAAACACAATGCTTTTTTGAGCTAAGCCCATAACCTCAAAGGCAGCACACACACCAATGAGCAAAATGATTATAAATGGAGCTACCTACACCAAGCTGGGAAGATGTAGCAAATCCACTGGCTGAGAAATTCAGCTCCATTTTACCCCTCTGCCCTCCTAGGCACCCCTCAGGAAATACCACTGAACATAACTCCTCCAACTGTCACTGCAGAACAAATGCTTAGTGCACGCTCCAAGGCCAGGAACACCTCACCAATGGGCCTCAATAATATCCTAAGATGACTCTTAATTTCTCCAAGTCTTTTGGGTTTCTGATACCATGATGGGAATGGACCCCATTCCTAAGGCAAACTATGATTAAGGTCATGAAAGTAGTATAGTTTCAATCTTTGATGTCAGTCAAAAGGGCTCTTCGCAGCACCCACGTGCCCAGAATTGACACCTTTTCCAATTCATATGGAGTTACATAGGTTCATAGGTTCATAGGTTCATACTAGGCTATCTGCCCGAGGGCATTTACAAGCCTAGCCCATAGTTTTGTGGCTTACGCCACCCCTTTAGTATGGGGAACTATACCCATTATTTTGCTGTGCCTCTGTTGAGCAGTGACACTGAGGTAATCCCTGGGGTATATCTGCGATCTCCCATCCATTGGTCAAGATTTCTCTTGAACAAGGCCAGCGAGGTGCTCTGCCTCACATATACCGGGATTTTATTCCACAGCATAGGGAGTCTTTGGGTGATGAATCTATCCCTCCAGCACGTCCTATTAATAGCCGTGTCGAGGTTTAAGTCTCCCGCCCTTGTGGCTCTGACGGATCTAGATTTTTTTTGAGGTGAAGCATATTCATCAAATCTGGGTTTGACATGGCCTTGTATGTTAGGCAAAGGTCACCTCTGAGCAAGCGTGGCGACTGAATAGAGCTGGAGTTCTTTCAGTCGGGCAGCATAGGACAGATGTTTGAGACCCTTTATCCTTTTGGTGAGGAACTTTTGTGGCCTCTCCAGCTGCTGCAAGTGTCGGGTCAGATACATTCCGAATGGGGCATTGTACTCAATCATTGGTCTGATGAGTGATGAGTATAGGGAGACTATGACCTCCCTTGATCTAGATGAGAATCCCTTCATGATAAGGTGGGCAATGTAGAAGGTCTTCCTAACTACTTTAGCTACATGGGTGTCGAATGACAAACTACTATCAACCTGGGTCCCCAGGTCCCTGATAACTTCTTCTGTGCTCAGTGGATTTCCACCTATTTGGTAGCTAGGGGTAACCCTGTTTTTCCCGAAGGGTATGACTATGCATTTTTTGGCATTTAACTTTAGGCCATGGCTCTGGCACCAGTTATCCATTTCTGTGAGACCCTTCTGAAGGATATCTGTGTCAGATGTGTTTTCTACTATGGCGCCCAGTTTGCAGTCATCTGCAAACTTTGTCAGCCATAACCCTCCTGTGTTTGCTTGTACTTCGGAAAAGTAGATGCCAAACAAGAGTGGGCCCAGGACTGAGCCCTGTGGTACACCACTTGTGACAGGCTTTGAGTCTGACATGGCGCCAGTAACATATCTAAATAAGACTGCAAATTCTTTTTTATGAGACCCATTGCTCATACTACTATTGGAACTATCTGGGTATTCTTCTTCCACACTGCCCTTGTTGCTGCCTGCAAATCCTAGTATTTTATGTCTTTGTGTCTCTCTGTACATAAGACACTGAAGCAATGATCAATGCTACTTTTGTCTTCTTTTCCTGGACTACTAGAAACTATATCGGATTTTCTTGCATCTATTTTTTGAACTCTTGGTAATAGGTGATCCCATGTCATATAAACCTCACAATTTTCTATAATGCTTTAGGGCTCATGTTTCCAATGCTTCTCAGTTACTTCAATATTATAATGTTTGAACAATGGCCAATGCAACAGTCTTGACACATTACTACGCCTTTCAGTACACAGATCCCTTCTGCCATTAGCATATCACACCCAGCAACAAGATGTGTGGCTGCTTCCAATTCTGTTTTACAAAATCTGCATTTGTCCATTTCTCTGACATGTTCAATGGACTTTGTAAACCATCGTGTACGGAGTCCACTGTCCTGGGCCACCAATATTAATCTTTCATCTTTTGATTTAAATTTGCCTCTCCTTAACTATTCCTGCATTAAATCCTGATCATAATGAGGTTGCTCCAGAGTTTTCTATACCTGTAACTATATTTACGCATTTTCCACATTTCTTGTCTTCTGATCTGATCCTTCACCTTATATTTGTTCTTTTGTTTTTTGGCACATTCAGTTGCTGCCTGATTTTTATCTGCTTCTGGTTCGATTTCTATTCCTGTTTGACACCGATATGCTTCTGCCAAGCTAAGCAGGAAAGTCGTACGGCTCCTATATAGCATAAAACATCACCTATCAAGTCCGCTAGAATCACTATTTAACCATAACCTCCAGAGAGGCTTCATGTCACATGAACGGAAAACTGTCATTCTGCTGCATAAGAGTGGAACATCTATGAACCCCGGTAATAGGAGATCCATATGTTTGAATAGTCTCATATGCAAAGCTATGGAATAATTGATAATGACATAGGAAATCTTCACACACTGGATACAACCCAGTTTGGTTTTGTCAAGGGCATGTCAGCCCTACTCAACCTGGTGGACTTCAACAACGTCATAAAAGAATTGGGCAACAGCAAAATGGTGCATAATGCCTAGCTCAACCTGGCCAAGGTATATGACACAATACCCCTTTTGGGCTTCATAGATAAGCTCATGAAATTAGCTATAAACCCCTATGGTGCCCACTGGATATTCAGTTGGCTCACAGATAGGACCCAATAAGTTAGGATATGGGTGTCCACCTCCCCAAGAAGTTAGGCTAGGATAGGGGAGTCCATCTCTACAAATAGGCCGGTCATTAGCGGAGTCCCTCAGATCTATATGTTGGGTCCACTCCTTTTTGCCATCTGCTTCGCCGAAGTAAAGGCCAATATCAAAGGCTTCTGGTTGACTATGTTTGCAGATGATTGCAAACCATGTGCACACACAGAATACCACCCAAGGCATTAATTCAGTCCAAGAAGGAAAAACGCAGACTAATAACTGGTGCCAGAGCTACGGTCTTAAACTCAATGCCAAGAAATGCATTATAGTTATTGGAATTATTATAACCAGGTTAATCAAAAGGATCCTGATAAAAAATGAAAAAGAAATGATCTTTTTATCTTCAAGCCTTACCACCAAGTCAGTTCAGTGGAAACTATTTGCATGGAAATTCCTACATAGATCCTTTCTAACCCCTCATAGATTAGAACTAATATATAAGAAACATATTGATTGCTGGAGATGTAAAACACACACAAAAGCAGATTGGGAAAGTACAGTTGAGTACACTTACCATAAATGTAGATGTTAGAGTGTATTCACTGTTGCAGTCATCACTCGTGGGTTATCCCTGCTGGGTAGCCCTCAGCCGGCCCAAACACCAGAGTAAAGATTGTCCTTCCTGCGTCGGCTGCAGGTCACCAGGGACTGAAGTCAGGTTGTCAGTGGTATAAAGCAAGGCAGCCAATGCCATTACATCAGTTTTTCTTGCCCCAACCTATAGGAGCCCTGCCCAGAGAGGCTTGAGGATGGCCAACCTGGGGGATGCCCACAGGTATTGATTGGTGTAAAGGGAACAGAGAGAGAAAAACAGAGGAGGAAGGAGGGAGGGAAAACAGGACTGCAACAGTGAACACACTCAAACATCTACATTTATGGCAAGTGTACACAATTGTACTATTGTCTTCGTGTTTCACTGATGCAGTCATCACCTGTGGGAAGATTCCCAAAGCAGAAGGTAGGGTGGAAGGTAGAAGGGAAGGAGTAGAAGAACAGGCTTGCACTGCTCTAAGTAGGATCTAGCATGCCCTGCATGACTGCTGAGGCAAAGCCTGCCTGGGTTTTGGAGAAAACAGGCAATTGGTAGTGTTTAGTGAACATGTGGACGGACGTTCAAGTTGCATCTTCTAGGAGGTCCTTGGTAGGGATGCCCCTGAGGAAAGCAGTGGAAGTAGATGCTGCCCTAATGGAATGGCTTCGGACAGGCTTGGGAGGAATTTTTCCATGGAGGGGGTAACAGAATTGGATACAGCTGGATATCCATTAAGAAATGGTCTGCTTGAAAATAGGTTTCCCCTCTACCCCTGGGGCGAAGCTGACCATGAGCTGGTCAGTCTTTCTGAGAGACTTGGTTCTATCCAGACAGTATCTAAGCTGTCTGTGTACATCCAGTGAATGAAGGATTCTTTCCCCCCTATTCTGAGGGTTAGGAAAGAAGGCAGGGAGATGTATAGCCTGATACAATGTTACGTCAGATACCACCTTAGGCATAAAAGAGGGGTTAGTTCTAAGAGACACCCTGTCTGCATGGAAGACAATGAAGGGTTCAATGGCCATGAGAGCCTGTGGCTTGGAAACCCTCCTAGCTGAGGTTATGGCCAGCAGGAAGGTGGTCTTCCAAGAGAGGTGTTTTAGCTCTGTTGAGGCAGCTGGTTCAAAGGGGGGTAAGGTAAATTTTTACAAGACATAGTTCAGATCCCAGGTAGGGGTGGGTGGCTTCCTAGGTGGCCTGATATGAGATACTCCTCTAAGGAATTGTTTTAGCATGGGATGGGAGAACAAAGGTTGCTCTGTATGGGAATGGGCAGAGATAGCTGAGGCATGAATTCTGATGGAAGAGTAAGATGATCCTTTTTGCATGAGCTCTGCCAGGTAGTCTAGAATCAAAGAGAGAGAGATGCAAGGGAGCTGCTTATACCCTTAGTTTGGCACCAGGCATTTAATCTTTCCCATTTTGCTGAGTAGGATTTCCTGCTGCTGGGCCTCCTGGCCTCCTTAATTATGTCCAGGACCTGCTTGCTCAACAGTGGGCTGGTATCTGCCTCTGGGGTATAAACCATGTGGATAGGCTGACAGTTTGCAGAGTGGGATGCAGTAATGACCCTTTTTCTTGGGTTAGAAGTCTTTCTGTGAGAGGCAGGTTCCTGGGCGGCTCCTTGGTCAGGCTGAGTAGCAAGGAGTATCAATGTTGCTTGGGCCAGTTTGGAGCAATGAGTATAGCCCTTGGTCCTTCCTCCCTGATCTTTAGAAGTACCCTTGGGATCACTGGCAGGGGGGGGGGGGGCACAGACAAACAAGTTGCGCCACTGGAATGAGAGAGCATCCACCTTCCAGGGTTCTGGGTGGAACTCCCTGTGCAGAACTGGTCTGTCTGTTCTCTACGGATGCAAAGAGATCTACCTCTGGGGTCCCCCAAATTTGGTGATGCAGAGGAAGGCCTCCCTCCGAAGCTGCCATTTGTGAGGGTCCAGGACACTTCTGCTGTGGTGGTCTGCCAGGGTGTTGTGCTCCCCTGGGATGTACTAGGCTATCAGATGAAGGCCCATCATCGAGGCAGTCTGCCAGAGAAACATGGCCAGACAACAAAGGAGGTAGGAGTGTGTTCCCCCCTGTTCGTTGATGTACCACATGACTGTGGTACTGTCTGTTTTGATGAGGAGCAACCCTGGTTTCAGGTGGCTTTTGAAGGCTGTAATAGCCCTGAGTACCGTCATCATTTCCTTCAGGTTGATGTGCAGGTCTAGGTCCCTGAGGTTCCAGGTGCCTTGGGTGTACATGTCTCCTAAGTGTGCCCCCCCCCCCCCCCAGGCTGTGTCTGAGGCATCTGTGGTGATGGTCTGGTCACGGGGAAGAATTAGAAAAGGTAGGCCCTTGTTCAGGGTAAAGACGTCTGCCCACCATAGGAGTTCCTCCCTTAAGCAGGGAGTCAGAGGCAGTTCTAGCTCCAGTGACAAGGAGTGTTGACACCATAGGTTTTTTAGGTACCACTGCAGTTTTCTCATGTGTAGTCTGGCCAAGGGCACCAGCAGGATGCAGGATATCAAGTACCCCAGAGCTTGAAGGAACTTCCTTGCTGTGAGGTGTGTTCTGTGAGCAAACTGAGTGAAGTACTAGGGCAGAAAACTTTGTTTTTCTATAGAGAGGAAGGCTCTTTGCGTGGCTGTATCCAGGAGAACTCCCAAGAAGGTGATCTGTCTGGTGGGTTGGAAATGGGATTTTTCCTTGTTCATGGTAAATCCCAGACAGGTAAAGAGGGTTTGGACAAAGCTGAGATCTTGCAGGAGCTTTTCACTGCTGTCTGCCTGGATGAGACAGTCATCCAGATAGGGGTAAATTTTAATGTTTTTCTGCCTGCAGAAAGCAATAACAGGGGCCAGGCATTTGGTGAAAACCCTAGGAGCAGTAGATAAGCCAAACGGCAAAGCAGAGAACTGAAAGTGTTGTGAGCCTACCCTGAAGTGGAGGAACCTTCTGCAGGATTCCCTTATAGGGATATGGAGGGTAGGCATCCTTTAGGTCTTAGGGTGACTAGCCAGGCATTTGGAGTTAGCATGGGCAAGAGTTTTTGGAGCATGAGCATTTTGAATTTTGGCACTAACAGGGAAAGGTTTAGTGTGGATAGATCCAGAATAGAGCGCCAAGTGCCCTCTCTCCTGGGTACCAGGAACAATCTTGAATAAAACCCTTTTCTGGCTTGTTCCTGGGGTACACGCTCCACTGCTCCTTGAGTACAGAGTTTCTGAATTTGGCAGAGGGCCTCTGCCCACTGATTTTCTGGTATGTCTGGGTATCCTGTTAAGTTTGGGTTCTCTCTGAAAGAGAAACTGTATCCTTGGGAAATGATTTTTAGGATCCACTAATCTTTTGTGATGGATTGTCAGTTGTCTTTGAAAAGGGATAGCCTTCCTCCTAACCTTTGGGGGGAAGAGGGGGGAGGTGGAGTCATTGTGAGTCCTTACCATAGGGAGTGAACTTAGAACTCCCTGCTCTAGGGGTTGTAGAGGTCCACTGTCTGGGCCTCTGCTGGCCTTGTAGTTGCTGCCTGGGGGCTCTGTTCCTTCTCCCTTCCCTTTGCACAGGTCTGGATTGGGAAGGAAAGGACTAGTGTTTGGTGGGGAAGTTCCTCCTGGATCTGGGAGGCTGGACCTGGAGGAAATCTTTTACTGTCTGCATTGATTTGGCCTTATCCTTCGTTTTCTTGATCACCTCCACCGCCTTAGATCCAATCAAGCGGTCCTTATCTAGGGGGGCATCTAGGAGTTTGAATTTAACATGATCAGCAGAGGTTGTTCTTTCTGCCATGCATGTGTCCTAATGACTGACCCCGCAACAGCAGTCCTGCTACAGGCTTCTAGGGCATCATATCTGCAGTGGAGGGAATGCTTTGCCACGAGTGCTGGAGTGTAAGAGCTCTCCCAGTTCTCTGGAAGTTGAACTGTCTAGTAAGGAGGACATCTTCTGCTTTAATAGTTCCAGTGTATGTTGCTGATATTTCAGCAAATTAAATTGGCAGAGAAGAGCTCTGATAACTAAGGTAGCAGTGGTGTATACCTTTTTTCCCCATCTATCTAAGGCTCTGTTATCCTTGTCAGAAGGTATTGGGTTTTTGGAGGAATTGGCCCCAGCCCCTTTGGGTCCCTGGGTGATGACCTCTGGGTCGGATGCAGGATTTTTGAATAAGTATTTCTGAGAGTCTCGCACCCTACAGTACCCATCTGGCTTTCTAGATGCAGGAGACGGGGCATCAGGTGTGAGGTTAGACACCCTAAAGACATCCTCTACCACATCCAAAATCGGGAGGAATGGCTAAGGGTTTATGCTGGGGTAGGTCCAGAAACTCTCAGCCTCTTTTTAGACTGGGGGAAGTGCTCTCTGAGGGTGTCTAAGGTCTCTCCAAATGATAGGTCTTCAGGAGAGGATGCAGATGGGATGGATTCTTCTGCATCCGAATCCTTACAGGTGGTAAGGGGCTGCTGTTCATTGTCTGAGTCCAAAAAGTCTGATTCTTCGGTGTCAGGTTCTGAGAGAATCTCTGGAGAAAGGTCCCTTTTTCTTTCGGCTGGGGTAGTCTGGTTACCTCTGATGAGTGTGATTAGATCCTCAGCCATCTTAAGAAGCTGTTGTGAATGAGCAGGCTGGGCCTAAGGAAGATGACGACTGGGAATTGTTTTTCTAGGAGTGGCCTTGCTTTTAGGTCTAGTGCTTCAATGGGCCTGAGTGCGGCTGTGGCCGACTGTACGGCCGTCAGTCTTTGTCTGGCCTTGGTTATCTGAAAGGCCTCCTCGGAAGCCGGTGCCTGCAAAGTGGCTCTGGACCCAACCGTGGGGTTGACAACTGAAAACTCAGCAGATGTAGTCTGATCCGGCAGCGTACCGGACTCCGAAAGGGTCTTGGTAGAGGCCTGTGGTGGTAGTGCGGCAGTCGTCAGGGGCTGCCTAGGAGCCTCACTGAATTCCACTGAGCTAGAGGCTGACATCAGGTTAGAGTCGCTTGAAGGCCTAACTTTTTGTGGTCTGGCCCTTTCTTTGTCTTTTCTCTTTTTGAGGATATCCACTGGATGCTGACCGATGGACCCCATTTCATACTGCGAAGTACTGTCCTTGAAATGGCTAGCTACAAATTCTGCTCTACATCGGATGGTCCTAGAGTTAAAGATAGCACAAAACCAACATCTGGGGATGTCGTGGTGTGAGCCTAAACAGGTTAAACACAGGTTATGGAAGTCTCTGTGTGGTAATTTGTTTTCCACAGCAGAGACAATTATTTACTTTTTCAGACATTGGTTAGTGCAAGAAAAAGATCCCCAACAGGGTACTTAGCTTTAGTCGTTTTCTACTTCACTCTGGCAGGGGCCGACTGATGCACATGCAAATTGCTTCTGCTTTGGGCTCCACGGCAAGAAAGACTGGTGTAATAGCGGCGGATGCCTTGCTTTATACCACTGATGACCTGACATCAGTCCCTGGTGACCTGCAGCCGACATAGGAGGGACAATCTTTACTTTGGTATTCGGGCCAGCCGACTTCAACCAAGAAGGGATAACCCACAAGTGATGACTGCAACAGTGAAACACGAAGAAAGTACAGTTTTGTACCTACCATAAATGTAGATGTCCGAACTGGATAGCATCTGCAGTCATAACAGCTGGGTTGTCCTGTCGTCAGGCAGCCCTACAGTCGGCCGGATTCCAAAGTCCGGGTCCGGCTTCGGCTGATGTCGCACTTCACCCGACGTCATCTCTGCGGGTCTTCGGGTATAAAGGCATCAGCCGACGCCATTTTCCTCAGTGTTTCTTGCCCCAGATGCCAGAAGCCCTCTTGAAGGCTGAAATTTTGGATAGATGCCAATGTTTCCAAAAGGAAAGAGGTAAACACAAACACAAGCATGTATGTACATATATACAAACAAATACACCATAGAAGACTCCCCCCCATTAGCTAGCTATTAAGAGGGTAAACACCCTAGGAGTACCTCAGAGGGGAAGGAGGGAGGGTAATCCTGACTGCAGATGCTATCCAGTTCGGACATCTACATTTATGGTAGGTACAAAACTGTACTATGTCCTTCATGGATGCATCTGCAGTCATAACAGCTGGGTAGAATACCATAGCCAACTAGGGGAGGAGGAAAAGGTAGATTATGGTGTGTTTAGGATCCCTTGCAGTACAGCAGTGGCAAACCCTGCTCGGGATCTTGAATATAGAGGCAAATTATAATGCTTGGCAAATGTATGCACGGAGGTCCAAGTAGCCGCCTCAATAATGTCTTTGGTAGCCACTCCTCGTAAGAAGGCTGTGGTAGTGGCTGTTGCCCTTGTAGAATGAGGTCTTATGTTCTGTGGAATTGGTTTTCCATGGAAGGAGTAACAGAATCGTATGCAATTTCCTATCCATTTGGAGATTGTCTGTTTTGAGATAGCTTTTCCTTCCCTTCCTGTTGCATAGGCCACAAAGAGTTGGTCAGACTTTCTGCTGCTTTTTGTCCTGTCCAGGTAGTAGCGTAGCTGTCTAAGCACATCCAAGGTGTGCAGAATTCTTTCCCCTCTGTTTTGTGGGTTGGGGAAGAAGGTAGGTAAGTGGATTGCCTGGTTTAAAGACACTCTGGATACCACCTTAGGCATAAAGGTTGGATTAGTCCTCATGGAGACCCTGTCCTGGTGGAAGATTAGGAAGGGTTGCACGGCCATTAAGGCCTGTAGTTCTGAAACCCTCCTTGCTGAAGTGATTGCCAGTAGGAAAGCAGTTTTCCATGACAGGTGTTGTAGCTCTGCTGTTGCTGCTGGTTCAAAGGGTGGAAGTGTCAGCTTTTCTAGTACGAAATTTAAGTCCCAAGCTGGTAATGGTGGCTTCCTCGGAGGTTTTACATTCTTGATTCCCCTGAGGAACTGCCTGAGCAACGGGTGTGAGAAGACAGGTTGTTCAAAGCTGTATTCTGCTGAAATAGCTGATGCATGTATCTTGATGGAGGAGTAGGACAGGCCTGAATGGAGAAGTTCGGCCAGATACTCCAGAATGTTAGGCATATCTATGTTTGACACATCTTTTCCTCTTTCAGAACTCCAAATGGCAAATCTTTTCCATTTTCCAGCGTAGTTCCTTCTTGTTGAAGGTCTGCGTGCTTCAAGAATAATGTCTTTAACTCTTTGGGAAAGTTCTTGATTAGCTGCTGCTATGTGATGTTCCATGCAGTCAGTTGTAAGGTTTTCAGGTTTGGATGTATGGTGCTGTAGTTGTTCTGAGTTAGCATCAAAGGCATCAGGGGTATTGGCCACATATTGTTCTGAGACAAGCTCCTCAGTAGTGGGTACCAGTGTTGTCTTGGCCAGTTTGGAGCTATCAGGATTATCCTTGGATGTTCTTCCTTGATTTTTAGCAGTACTTTGTATATCAAGGGGAGAGGTGGGAATGCATATGCTGTTAGGCCTTTCCAGCTGAAGGAGAGCGAATCCACTTTCCATGCTAGTGGGTGGAATGTCCTTGTGCAGAATTTTTTGAGTTGGTGATTGTGAGGAGATGCAAATAGATCTATCTGAGGCATTCCCCACTTCTTTGAAATGGTCCTGAAGATGTCCGGGTGCAGGTGCCATTCGTGAGCATGTGATGTGGTCCTGCTTAAAATGTCCGCTAGAGTATTTTCTTTTCCTGGTACAAATCTTGCCTGCAGCTGGATGTTGTAGCTGAGTGCCAGGGTCCACAGTTCCAAAGTCATTCTGCATAGGGGGTATGAATGAGTGCCTCCCTGTTTGTTGATGTACCACATGACTGTGGTGTTGTCTGTCCTTATCAACAGCTGGCCCTCTTTGAGAAATGGTCTGAACTTTTGGATAGCCAGTTTTACAGCCAGCATTTCTTTCAGGTTGATATGCAGGTGGAGTTGATCCTGAGTCCACAATCCTTGCACGCATTTGTCCAGCATATGGGCCCCCCATCCTAGGTCTGAAGCGTCTGTTGTAATGCTCTGGCTTGCTTGACATCTGTGAAAGGGAAGGCCTGGGTTGGACCGGCATGCCTGGGCCCACCATAGGAACTCCTGTTTTAAGCATGGAATTAGTGGGATTTCTGTTTCGAGGCTGTGCCTGTGTTGGGACCATAAATTCCGTAGGTACCACTGTAGTTTTCTCATATGTAGTCTGGCAAATGGAACCAAAATTATGCATGATGCCATGAAGCCCAAGGCCTGCAGAACCTTTCTTGCTGTTAATTTGTTCTGCTTTGTTAGTGTCAAGAAGTAAAGAGGGAGTTCTTTTTGTTTTTCTGTAGTTAGGAATGCCATTTGTCTCACTGTGTCCAATTCTGCTCCCAAGAATGTCCTTGTTTGGGATGGTATTAGCCTTGACTTTTGTAGATTGACTGTGTATCCCAGTGCTTGTAGCAAGTAAATGACCCTTTGTAAATCTGTTGTCAACTTGCTTTTGTTGTCCCCTTGTAGCAGGCAGTCGTCCAGGTATGGGTAAATATGAATTCCCTGTAGTCTGCAGTATGCGATTACTGATGCCAGGCATTTTGTGAATACTCTGGGCGCAGTAGATAAGCCAAAAGGCAATGCTGAGAATTGATAGTGCTCTGATCCTGCAAGAAATCTGAGGTATCTTCTGCAGATTGGTCGAATAGGGACGTGCAGGTATGCCTCCTTGAGATCTAGAGTTACCAGCCAACACTCCTTGCCCAGCATGGGAAGAAGTTGCTGTAGGGTCAGCATTTTGAATTTTGGGACAATGATGTATGTATTCAAGGTGGACAGGTCGAGAATTGGTCTCCAACTTTTTTCCTTTCTTGGAACTAGGAATAGTCTGGAGTAGAACCCCTTTCCTTGCTCTGCTGTAGGCACTTTTTCCACAGCTCTCATGTTTGCTAGCTCCATTATCTGTTGTAAAGCTTCTGTTTTTTGATTTGGAGGTAGATTTGGCATTCCTCTTTTGACTGGTGTAGTGTGGAAGTGGAATCGGTAACCTTGATGTATAATTTGTAGAATCCACTTGTCTGTTGTTATGTGGTGCCAGTTCTTTGCAAATAAAGTTAGCCTTCCGCCTAGTGGAGCTGCTATTTGCTCCCTGGTAGGCGGATTTAGGAGTAAGTCACTGTGGCTGTGTTGAAGTAGTGGCAGTGACTGTGTCTGTGCCTCTGTTGTTACCTTGCCACTGCCGTCCTCTGTAGGCACCTCCTCTGGTTTGGTTTCTGCCTCTGGAACGTCTATTCCTGCCCCTTTGAAATCTTGTGGAGTCAGGAAAGGACCAATTTTTGGCAGGCCAGTTCCTGCTAAACCTTGGGGGTTGAACCTGCAGGAAATCTTTAACAGTTTGAACTGATTTTGCCTTTTCTTCCATTTTCTTCATAACCTGCTGGGCAGGTGCACCAAACAAACTTGTCTTATCCATAGGAGCATCTAACAATTTAGCTTTAACATGATCCGGTAGAGCTTGCTCCTTTAGCCATGCATGCCTTCTTATCACTGTGCCAGTCATGGCTGATCTAAATGAAGCCTCCCGTGCATCATAGCCACATTTTAAGGAATGGTTACTAACCTGTTGTATGTTATTTACCATTTCTAATACATATTTCTTGTCAAGAGATTCATCAGTGGTTAATTTTTTAGTTAACTGATCAAGCATAAACTCTTGGTATTGTATCATGTGAAACTGGCAGTTTAAAGCTCTAGCTGAGAGAGTAGCTGAAGTGTATACTTTTTTACCCCATCTGTCTAATGACCTTGCTTCCCTTTCAGAAGGAGTAGGGTTTTTAGCTATGGTCGCGGCTACTGCCTTGGGACCCTGGGATATAGTTTCTGGGTCTGCAAGGGGGGCCTTGTAAAGGTGGTGATGAGTATCTGGCACCCTGTAAAATCTGTCTGGTTTGGCAGGGGCTGGTGGTAATGAGTCTGGAGCAGAGCAGACATCATTAAAAGCATCATCTACCACAGAGAGGACAGGAGGTATAGCTAAGGGCCTGTGCTGTGGAAGGTGCAGAAAGGTTCTAAGTCTTTTTCGGGAATCTGAGAAATCTTGCTGCTGCCATTGGAACTGCTCTCGCATGGCATGTAAGGTTTCCCCAAAGGAGAATTCTTCTGGAGGGGAAGCAGTTGGAATGGATTCTTCGGGGCTCTGCCCTAGGTCTCTTATCTGGGGGCTGAGAGGCCCTGTCTGGGTGAGATTGAGATCCTCTAATTAAAGAAATTAAATCTTCTGCCAAAGTGAGCATTTGAGAACTAGAAGAGGGCCTGGATGAGGGTGGTTTAACAGGCACTGATTTGGTAGTCTTGGCTGCTTTAGCCCTGGCGAAGGCCTTAATGGACATGGCTGCTGGAGGCCTAGCAGCACCACGTGCTGGGGTAGAGACATCCAGGGGAATGGTGTCTGATAAGTCAGTGGGTAAAGTTTCAGAGGCCGATTCAAGAATTGTAGCAGGGGCCTCAACTGTAGAGATAGATTCGGCTGTACCTAGATCAGTTTTCTCGGTTTCGGCCGAAACCGAGACACTCGCGGTTTGCTTAAGCGTGGTTTCAGCCGAAACCGCGGACCGCGAGTGTCGGTCTTTTTCTTTGCGTTTTTTGGAAGAAAGTGTAGTCGGAGGTTCCGACGACATAATATAAGCAAAGTCAGAACCGAAAAACTGTTCTGCAAACTCTGACCGACGCCTAAGCGTTCGTCGGTTGAAAGAAGCACAGGCCGAACAGGCTGCTACGTTGTGGGCTGGGCCTAAACAAGGCAGACAGTAAGAATGGAAATCTTTATGAGGTATTTGTTTCCCACAGGTTAAACAATTATTAACTTTTTCTGACATCGGCTGAGGCAAGAAAGAGTCCCCAACGGGGTACTTAGCTTTAGAAGTCTTCGAAGTAGTATTCGGTAGAAATAATCTCTGGATCCGACCGACCGGCACTTGCGAACAGCTTCTGCTTCGGGCGCCACGCGGCAAGAAAGACTGAGGAAAATGGCGTCGGCTGATGCCTTTATACCCGAAGACCCGCAGAGATGACGTCGGGTGAAGTGCGACATCAGCCGAAGCCGGACCCGGACTTTGGAATCCGGCCGACTGTAGGGCTGCCTGACGACAGGACAACCCAGCTGTTATGACTGCAGATGCATCCATGAAGGACATCATCACATGTTTTTTGACTGTCACTCACTGCATAAATATTGGTTTGAAGTTATTTCTTTCAATTTTTAGTGATACTTTTCAGTTAACCAAGTCAATTTACTTTGTTTAATGTACCCATACCACAATGCGTCCCAAAAGTAAAATATCCTTTACTGTGGACATTGCTTGCCATTGCATGTAAATCCATAACAACTTACTGGAAGAATAAAGCACCACCAACTTTTCAAGATTTCAAGAAAATCGTAGTCTTTGTGTCTCGAATGGAAGTAGCAACTGACAATGTCGTACATAACTTATTGGCAGAAAGTTGACAAAATATTGGACAAAAATTTATCTGATTAGTCAGCACAGCATCTTAATACAAATTGCATATTGTACATGGAAACGTGATGTTATAGATTGTATACTTAGGCAACTGAATATAGTTTATTTTGTAAATAGTTGACTAGCTGATTATGTTATATTACTTTATGTTTCACTATTTATTATGGTTCAATCTATCTGAAGATATTGAAAAAAATTTTAATAAAAATTTCTTTGAGTAAAAAAAAAAAAAAAAAAAAAAAAAAAGAAATGCATATTAGCATCCTGTGGGAAGTCAGCTACCCCTGGCAACTACCACACCTCTAAGAGTAGACCCAGTGGTCAGGGATTTGGAAACACATGTAGACAGTAACCTGGCCTTTGACCCTCATTCCTCTACAACAGTAAGGAAATCATTCTATGTTGGGTAACTTATAAGCAAGGGTATGGTATCTAGGTCCAGTAACTGTTGCACTGTATTCAGCCCTCATCAGACCAATCACTGAGTGAAAGGATCCCTACTGGTATGTACCTGACCAGGCAAATGCAACAACTAGAACATCAACAAAGGTTCCTCAAAAAAGAACACAGACAGTAAACAACATGTCCTACTCAGATTGCCTCAAAGCTTTTTCCTCATATTGCCTCCTACAGACAGCTGAGATGCGATCTATGCCTGGCCTACAAGGGTATCCTCAGACCCCACTTTGATGGGCTTTCTTCATACTTGCAAGAAAACACCATCATAATTTCCTGCTTTAAGGACCCAAACCTCTCCCACAACATAAACAGGATATGTTGGAGGGACATGTATGTGTCTCAAACACTACCGCTTCTCTGCAACAGGCTTCCCCGTCCATGGGAAGCATAGTTTTTCCCAAACCCTATTTAAGTGCAACTTGGACCCATGGATGAGGAATCCAAAATTCACCTGGCCATCATCTAGGTCTCTAATGGATAGAGGCAACCTGTAAATGCTTGACTACCCAAGTCCTAATCTACTTATACCCCTTAAAATAATTTTAGGGTGCCAACACCTGTCGGATATATTTAGGTTGTATGGATAGGCTTAAAAAGCCCATGTGTTCATTAGCCTAGTATACACCTACAAACCTATGCATACAAGGCCTTGGTAAAATCGTTTACTGAGTCTGGGTGTACTAAAATCTTTAAACTTCACCAGTTCTGGGCTGCTGTGCGTCCTTGGTGGAGCATCTACACCTTCACTTTTTGCCCTGAACTATCCCTTGTGATTACACCTGGTGGACACCTAGACCTACACTAAATCTAATACAAGCTCAGCCATTTGCTTATAGCAATTATTACAAACTCTGCTGCCTCATTCCCTCTCGGAAATTAAACCAAGCTTCTCCCAGAAGAATCCAAGGAACTTTTTGCCCTGAACTATCCCTTGTGATTACGCCTGGTATACACCTAGACCTACACTAAATCTAATACAAGCTCAGCCATTTGCTTATAACAATTATTACAAACTCTGCTGCCTCATTCCATCTCGGAAATTAAACCAAGCTTCTCCCAGAAGAATCCAAGGAACTTTTTGCCCTGAACTATCCCTTGTGATTACGCCTGGTGGACATAGACCTACACTAAATCTAATACAAGCTCAGCCATTTGCTTATAGCAATTATTACAAACTCTGCTGCCTCATTCCCTCTCAGAAATTAAACCAAGCTTCTCCCAGAAGAATCCAAGGAACTTTTTGCCCTGAACTATCCCTTGTGATTACGCCTGGCAGATACCTAGACCTACACTAAATCTAATACAAGCTCAGCCATTTGCTTATAGCAATTATTACAAACTCTGCTGCCTCATTCCCTCTCGGAAATTAAACCAAGCTTCTCCCAGAAGAATCCAAGGAACTTTTTGCCCTGAACTATCTCTTGTGATTACGCCTGGCGGACACCTAGACCTACACTAAATCTAATGCAAGCTCAGCCATTTGCTTATAGCAATTATTACAAACTCTGCTGCCTCATTCCCTCTCGGAAATTAAACCAAGCTTCTCCCAGAAGAATCCAAGGAAGTATGTCTCTGCTGTTAAGCCTTGAACTACTATAGTTTTTAAGCCCCGATAGGTGCACTGTACGCTCCCTGCCAGGAAAGCCAGCAGCCTAAACCCCTCTTATCTTTATATCTCCACTATTCTCCCTCATCTAGTCCCCTGATTTACTCTTGCTCCCCTCTCCCTTCAATCCAACCCAGTACAGAGATTGCCCTGGTGGGCCAAGGTGCACTTCAGCATTTATCCACTAGATGGCAACCTCTCCCCACTTATACTGACTTCTAGTCACTTACTTCTTGTATTCTCTTTTTGCTCTAACTTCTCTTTTTCTCTCTCTCTGTCTTAAATCCATTACAGCCCACTATAACCTACTATATCCAGGTCCCCTCTACTTACCCTTCTGAAATTCTACACTCCACTGATAGGTTCTCGATCCTCTGCTGCCCTCCTTGCTTCTGGTTTCTACCCGCTCCGTTTACCCTGCAGGCTCACTCCGCTCCCCTACCCCGCCCCCAAATTCCACCTGCCCCCAGCACCTCTACCTTTATTACCCCATAACCACACCCACTAACATTTCCACTCCAATCAGTCTCCAGAACTCCAGACACACCCATTCCCTATTCCACCCTAATTAACCTTCATTCACCTCTCCTAGTTTTTTTTCACCTAGCCAATTTAGACTACAATACTATCTCAACACCCACTCCAATACCACATCCCCAGCAAATCCTTACACAACTATCAATTCCTTACCACTATTTAAGTACTTACCAGATCCTCTACATATAAACCTCTCTCATTTCTACATTTAATTCAACATCAACTTAGTACCTCTAAGTGACCCATCTCAAAATGCTTTCAAAACCCTCATTCATCTCCTTTTTACTACTTCTACTTCTTAACTTAACCTATTTTCACTACCTCATCCAGCCCAGTAATTCCTACCACTCACAATCCTTCCATGTAACTAACCACCTTACCTCCTCTCTCTCAAACTCTAACACCCCAATTTCTCCCCATCTATTTCCTATAACAAACCTTCTACTTTATCCATATAAACTTATCACCACTCATAAACAATCTACCCCCATAGTAACTGGCAAATCCTTCAAAATCACAATAGAACCTAATCCTTTCTCTAAACTGTCCAATTACCTCTCTAGCCCAATCCTACACCTGATTACCAGTCTAATATCAGGTGATATCCATCCTACCCCAGGCCCCCCCACCTCAACCATTACAGACAAGAGCATATTACTAACTTCTATAAACTCCCAAAGTATAGTTAACAAAATCCCAAACCTCCATGCCTGGCTCTTACATAATAAACCTGACATCTTATCCATCTCAGACACATGGTTAAAACCCCATATAAAAGACTCTGAAATAACTCCACCAAACTATTCTATCATTAGAAAAGACAGGTCCCACAAAAAAGGGGGAGGAGTAGCTCTCCTCTACTCATCCTCCTTGTCAGTTACTCCCTATAACAAACCTACTCCTCAATTTAATAATGCTGAACTTCTCTTAACACTACTTCAAGTTAACAAACACAAACACATATGTATAGCTTCCCTATACATCCCCCCAGGGGATAATATTTCCACACTCGAAGACATCCTTTCCTGGCTCTCCAATAACATTAGAAATGAAACTATAATCTTAGGAGACATGAATATTAACTGGGCCTCCATTCAGTCTCCTACAAACCCACTTAACATCAACCTCTACAATTTCTCACAGCTAATCAACTCTATTACACGCCCCTCAAAAAACCCCTCTAGCAGCAGTATTCTGGACTGGATTTTAGTCTCTCATCCCCATTATTTCTCTGACAGTGGTACTCTTCCCGACCCTCTTAGTGACCACATACCCACCTTCACTCATCATCTCCCCTTACTCCTACATCGCACTCATAATTATATTACTGTCCGTAACCAAAAAAACTTTAACCCAACAACCTTTTCTAACTCTCTAAAAGCAATAAACTGGAATTGTCTAAAAACATTACCTCTAGATAACGCAGTTGCCCACTTCAACTCAACATTCTTAAAAATGCTAGACTTCCATGCTCCCTTAAGGACAAAGAGAATAAAAATCAATACGGCCCCTTGGCTTACCAAAAACACACTAGCAACCATGCATCTCAGAGATAAAGTCTGGGCACACTACCTGAAAAATAAGACCCCCCCCCTCTTACATAATGAATACAAAACACTTAGAAATAAAGTAAAAAAGCTCATCATCTCTGATCGACAAAACTACTTCTCCATCCTCCAAAACAGTAACAAAACAAATCCTCAAAATTCTGGAAAGGTATCTCTACTCTACTTAACCCCAGAAAACCAGGCACCCCCACCCCGGACCAGATACTGACTTAGCTACCCAATTTAACTCATTCTTTATTGAATCTATTTCCAAATTAACCTCTTCATTCTCTAACAACACCACATTCTCCAATCTACCCCCATCCTCCCATACCAACACTCCATCCTGCGCTGCTACCACTCCCTCACTCTCATCCACTAACTTTCCACCCTCCACCTCCCATACCAACACTCCATCCTGCGCTGCTACCACTCCCTCACTCTCATCCACTAACTTTCCACCCTCCACCTCCCATACCAACACTTCACCCTGCGCTGCTACCACTCCCTCACTCTCATCCACTAACTTTCCACCCTCCACCTCCCATACCAACACTTCACCCTGCGCTGCTACCACTCCCTCACTCTCATCCACTAACTTTCCACCCTCCACCTCTCCTCCTACTCTCACCTCCTCCCCATCTTCTCCCCCCCAACACCCCCTCTCCTCACTCCCCACTATTCTCATTAAAACCCATACCCACTTCTACTATAAAAAACTCCTACTGAAACTGAAGCCATGCACTAATGCTCCTGATAACATCCCTTCTTACTTTCTTAGCATAGCTGCTGATGCAGTTGCCTACCCCATTACCATTCTAATCAACCGCTCTATCCAGGAAAGTGTAGTTCCCCAAATCTGGAAAAAGGCCTTTATCTTACCTTTACATAAAGGTGGCAACAATAACAGTGTTACTAATTTCCGCCCCATCGCTATCCTATCTCCCATCTCTAAACTCCTAGAAAAGTGTATCCAAATTCAACTCCTACCACATCTCTTAGATAATCACCTACCAACTCCCACACAACATGGTTTCAGCCCTGGTCACAGCACTATGACAGCCCTCCTCTCCTTCCTTGAAACTGTAAACAAAGCCCGGGACTCTGGACTTATTGTTTCGACCCTACTACTTGACCTCTCTAAGGCCTTTGACACTATCTCACACAGCCTGCTTTTAACTAAACTCTCAAAACTTAACCTATCTCCTTCATCTTTGAACTGGTTCTCATGCTACTTATTAAATAGATATCAAGCAGTAAAATGGAAAAAGGCAACCTCCTCATTTCTAAATACCCCAACTGGAGTTCCCCAAGGCTCCATATTAGGTCCTCTCCTCTTTAACATATTCATAAATGATTTCCGCAACTCTATCCCTTTCTCAAACATCATCCAATATGCAGATGACTCAACTATTATCTGCACTGCCTCATCTATCCCTACATTCCTCAAGCTTACTCAAGATGCGTTTTCAACCACTGAGCAATGGATGAAAAGAAACCACCTAGCACTCAATGCCTCTAAAACCAAATTAATGGTATTCACCCCCTCTAAAGTCACCTATTTCGATAGTAACACATTCTCTATTACTAGTCAAAATAACACACCTCTGGAACTGATGTCAGAGACCAAATTACTTGGTGTCCAAATTGATAACCAGCTCAAATTCAACTCCCATTTACAACTAAATATAAAAAAAACCATCAAAAACTAGGTATGCTCTGTCGGCAAAATCACTACCTTACACCTGCTACTAAAATTACTCTTTCTACTTCCTTTCTTATCCTCTCCCTTCTCTATGGAGCTCCACTTCTAACTAATTTACAGTCCTCTCTGAAAACACAACTCTTCTCCTGCTACAACAAAATCGCCAAGTTCGCTACCAGCCACAAGTCCTCCACCCACCACTGTTCCTCTCTCCAACAACTAAATTGGCTAGAACTACCCAAGCATCTCACCTATACCCAACTAACTCTTGCACACAAGCTCATTTTCAACCCCTCCCTCTGTCCCTCCCTGTCTTCTGCCTTTAAAATGCACCTACCCAATAGAGTATTAAGGTCTAACAACCAAAATCTATTACAAATCCACAAACCAACTCGTCCCCCAGGCAAAAATCTTACATCACATGGTCTAGCACGCCTCTGGAACTCCCTACCTCCATCAATTCGTATCACCTCTAACCATTTTATTTTCAAAAAATCTCTTCATTTATATCTAGTATCCCAGTGGGAATGCTCTTGCTTCCACCCGACATAACTAATACTGGTAATTCCATCTTCCTTTCCTTCCCCCATTTACACCTGCAATCTTCCCTTATAATTTCTCCTATCTCATACACTCTTATTGTTATTACTGTATCCACAAGAATACACTACGCTGCACCTCTTAAGTGTATGATTCCTGATATGTAATTTGACTTCTCATTATTTACTTTGCAACATTCCGTCTTTGTCTGTACCCTGTAAGCTTCATCACTAGTTTGTATTAGTTGTAAAAGTTTCATCTCTAGTTTGTATTAACTGTAATGTTTCCTCTACTATTTTGTAATTGTTTGCTTGAATCTTTTACACTCGTATAATTATCATGTATAACCTATTGTAATTTTGATTGTTTGGAGCTTTTCTCCCCAGGACTCCATTGAAAACGGGTTCATTTTGGCCCAATGGACTATCCTGGTAAACCAACTGCAAATAAATAAATAATGAATAAAAGAAAGATAACAATTAGTCTTTCTACCATTAAATTTCCAAACACTGTAAGGAAGCATACTTATACTACAGTTTTGTAAGTAGGACCATCTTTATGCCCTGTAGTTTATTCCCCATAAAAGCAGAGTCCCACCCAAGGGGTGGGCCTGCAGTAGGAATTTGCAGGAGCCTGTCACTCATTTCTGTGCTGGCCTTAAGCCCTCACATGGTCCTGTCCCCCTTGCAAGGAGATGCTACTTGTTTGATTTCTAGTCTCTACCAGGGGTTAAAAGGGAATGTGTGTCCCCAAGACACGTGTCCCAACCCTTCCACCTAGTGAGAGACAAGCATCAACTTCTTCCCTCACCAGCATCTGTATTGGTATTTGATAGAGGATCTTGTGTGTCATAGTCAGGGATTCATACCACACAGCCAGGACACGCATCTTATTTCTGTAACCTGTAAAAATAATCCTAAACTGCAAGGATTAGCAAGACTCTACCATACGGCAGAATAACTGTATAAACACTGCCAGCAGTAGGGTATAATGTCTTGATATTTGGCCCCAAATGTCACAAGGCTGTAGATGCTTATCTGCAAATTGAAGCTATGACAAACCAAGGACCAGGTCCACATTTACCATTAATAATCTTACTGAATGAAGCTGGAGTCTTCTTACAGGATGTAAAACTTACAGGAAAATAACCAAGAAGGAAAGTACAGTTGTGTACTCTTACCATAAATGTAGAAATTCGAGTGTGTTCACTGTTGCAGTCATGACTGTAGGGTTCTTTCTGCCAGTAGCAGCCCCCTATCGGTCAGAGTCCCAAAGTCTGGATCGGGCGTCAGCCGAGGTCACTTTTATCCTGACGTCAATGCGCCAGAAGGTATAAAGACCTCAGCTGACGCCATTTCCTCAGTTTTTCTTGCTCCAGATGTCAGGTGCCCAGAAAGAAAAGACTGAAAAAGAAACCATGCCCAATCCTCATCGGCCAAAATACCTCATAACAGATAATACTCAAAGAAAAAACAAAAGAGGGGGTAGGAGGGAGGGTAACCCAGACTGCAACAGTGAACACACTCGAACATCTACATTTATGGTAAGAGTACACAACTGTACTATGTCCTTCGTGGTTCACTGTTGCAGTCAGGACTGTAGGGTTGAGTCCCAAAGCTAAGAAAAGGTGGCTGGAGGAGAAACAAGAGGGAGCAGTCACAAAACCTTGCAAAACCACAGAAGCAAAACTGGCCCTGGATTTAGAATAGAGAGGGAGGTTGTAATGCTTAGAAAAAGTATGTACAGAACTCCAAGTAGCAGCTTCCAAAATATCCATGGTAGGAACCCCACAAAGAAAAGCTGCTGAAGTAGCAGTAGCCCGGGTAGAATGAGTCCTAACATTAACAGGAACTGGACTGCCATGATAAGAGTAACAGAACTTGATGCAATGGGCAATCCACTTGGAAATGGTTTGCTTAGTGATTGCTTTCCCTTGAACAGTAGGAGCATAAGCGACAAACAACTGATCAGATTTCAGAATATCTTGGTCCAGTCCAGGTATAAAAGAAGCTGCCTGTGCACGTCTAAAGAGTGCAAAAGACTTTCTTCCTCACTTTGAGGATTAGGATAAAAGGTAGGCAAATGAATAGACTGATTCAAGGCCACTGCCGAAACCACCTTGGGCATAAAGGTGGGATTAGTCCATAGAGATACCCTGTCCTGATGAAAAATAAGGAAGGGTTCCACAGCCATGAGTGCTTGCAATTCCGAAATTCTTCTAGCAGAGGGAATAGCTAAAAGAAAAGCAGTTTTCCAAGACAAAAAATTCAAATCCATGGAAGCTGCAGGTTGAAAAGGAGACAAGGTTAATTTCTCCAAAACATAGTTAAGATCCCAAGTGGGAACAGGAGCCCTCATAGGGGGCCGAATATTCTTAGCCCCTCTAAGAAATTGTTTAAGTAATGGATGAGAAAAAAATCAGAGGATCCGTATCGTAATGTGCAGAAATAGCAGAAGCATGAAGCTTAACAGATGAAAAAGATAGGCCCATATGTAACAACTCTGTCAGATACTGTAAAATCAGAGGAATGTTCGTAACAGCAGAATCACCACCCTGGACTTGATTCCAGCAGCAAAATATTTTCTGTTTACCCGCATAAGACTTTCTAGTGCTGGGCCGTCAAAGGATTACATCCATTACCTGTTTGGAAACGGTAGAGGTGTTTACAGACTCTGGATCCGCCAGGCAGCTAGATTCAGAGTTTTGACATGACTGTGCAGTATCCGGCCGTCCCGTTGAGACAGTAGATAAGGGATTTGAGGCAGAATCCAGGGAGGCTCCTGAACAGAGTGGAATACCAGAATTGCCGAGGCCAATTGGGAGCCAGTAAAATCATTTGCGGTCTGTCCTGTTTTATCTTCAGAAGTACCGGAGGTAGAACAGGAAAAGCATATACTGAGAGGTGTTTCCAACTGAATGAGAGGGCATCCACTTTCCATGCTAGTTTGTGGTAGGTCCTTGTGCAGAATGTTGGAAGTTGATGCTTCTGAGGGGGTACAAAGAGATCTATGTCCGGACATCCCCACGCCTTTATAATCATCCTGAATATCCGAACATCCAACATCCATTCGTGTGGATCCGAAATGTGTCTGCTCAATGTGTCTGCCAGAGTGTTGTCTTTTCCTGGCAGGAATTGCGCTTGTAAGTCGACACTGCAGGTCAGAGCAGTGTACCATAGAGTCATGGCTAATCTGCACAGGGGGTAAGAGTGAGAGCCCCCCTGCCTGTTTATGTACCACATCACTGTAGTGTTGTCTGTCTGTATCAACAATTGTCCTGGTAGAAGAAGGTCCCTGAAGGCTATCAGGGCATTCTGTACAGCTAGCATCTCCTTCAAATTTATGTGCAGGTGTGTTTGCTCCTTTGTCCAAACACCCTGAAGACATCTCCCGTGCATGTGGGCTCCCCAGGCATAATCTGAAGCATCCGTTGTCAGAACTTGGTTGGTTGGTGGAGGACAAAAAGGCTTCCCCTTGTTCTGTAGACAGGCTTCGGCCCACCAAAGAAACTCTTGCTGGAGAAAACGCAAAATCGTGATCACTGTTTCCAAACTGTGGTAATACTGAGACCATACACTCTTGAGGTACCACTGCAGTTTCCTCATATGCAGTCTTGCATATGGTATTAGTAGAATGCAGGAAGCCATGTAACCCAAAGCCTGCAGAATTTTTCTTGCAGTAAGCTGTTTCATTGAAGCCAGGTGTCGGAAAGAAGAAGCCAGTTGCACTTTTTTGTCTGGTGTCAAGGAAGCCATCTGGGTTGTAGTACTCAGAAGAGCACCCAGGAAAGTAATCCATTGTGTGGGTACCAGATTTGATTTCTTTAGATTCACTGTGAAATCGAGGTACTGAAGAAGATGCTGCACAAAAGATTCACTGTGAAACCGAGGTACGGAAGAAGATGCTGCACAAAAGCTAGATGCCGAAGTAGAGCGTCTTTGTCATCCGCTTGAATAAGACAGTCGTCCAGATATGGGTATATTTGAATCCCCTTCTGTCTGCAAAATGCCATTACTGGTGCCAGGCACTTTGTAAAGACCCTGGGCGCAGTAGATAAGCCAAAGGGCAGCACAGAAAACTGGTAATGCTTTGAGCCCACTTTGAAACTCAGATACCCTCTGCACTCTTGCCTTATAGGAATATGCAGGTAAGCTTCTTTTAAGTCCAAAGTCACCATCCAAGCATTCTTGCCCAACATAGGAAGCAGCTGCTGCAGAGTGAGCATCTTGAAGTTTGGTATATCTAGGAAGGTGTTTAGTACAGAAAGGTCCAGGATTGGTCTCCACGAATTTTCCTTCCTGGGAACCAGGAAAAGTCTGGAATAAAAACCTTGCCCTATTTCTAAATTTGGTACCAATTCTATGGCCCTCATAGCCAGGAGGGACTGAACCTGCCGTTGCGCCTCTGCCCACTGATGATTTAGCAGATCTGGCCAACCGTTCGGTTTTGGGAAGGTGTGGAAATGAAATCTGTAACCTCTTGAGACTATGTCCAGAACCCATTTGTCCCAGGTTATGTGGCTCCAATTTTGCTAAAAAAGAGAAATCCTTCCTCCCAAAGGTGCTTCCAGGAGAGGAGCCCCTGGAACCAGAAAGGGAGAGTCATAAAAACTGTTTTCGGTAGGGCTGAGACTTATCTTCACCTCCCTTGGGAGAGGGGGTACTCCACTGCCTATTCCTAAAATGGGTCTGTGCCTGTCCCCTACCTCTGGAACGCCTGAATCTGCCTCTCTGAGACCTGTCCGAGCCCGGAAAGGACCAAGGTTTAGCTGGCCAGTGTCTGCTAAATCTAGGAGGTTGCACCTGTAGAAAATCCTTAACCGTCTGCATAGATTTGGCTTTGACCTCCATTTTCTTTAATACCTCTTCAGCTTTGGACCCAAACAGAACATTGTGCTGCAAAGAGGCATCCAAAAGTTTGGCTTTAACCTGATTCGGCAAGCTTTGTTCCTTTAACCAAGCATGTCTTCTAATAACTGCGCCAGTTGTTGCAGCCCTACAAGAAGCTTCCAAAGAATCAAAACCACAATGCAGGGTATGTTTACCCACCTGTTCAATAGCATGCAATAAATCCTGTAACTCCTGATTATCCACACCAATAGAAACAGCTGACATCTTTTGTTTAAATACAGACAAAAGGTGTTGCTGATACTTCAGCATATGAAATTGACAGTTCAAAGCCCTAACAGACAATGTAGCAGAAGTATAAACTTTTTTACCCCATCTCTCCAAAGCCCTGGACTCTCGGTCAGAGGGAATAGGATTTTTAGCAGAGGCCGCTTTAACACCCTTAGGACCCTGAGAAATTGTTTCCGGATCAGGTGAAAGATTCTTAAAAAGAAACTTGTGAGAATCTGGAACCCTATAATACCTATCCGGTTTGACTGGAGCAGGGGAAAAAGAATCAGGAGAGAGAGAAGCTTCCAAAAAAAATCATCTACAATGTCCAATACAGGGGGAATAGCCAGGGGCCTATGCTGTGGGAGAAGAAGAAAATCCCTAAGCCTTTTCTTGGATTCAGGGAATTCCTGCCCTTCCCAGTGAAAATGCACCCTCATATCATGCAAAGTTTCACCAAAAGAATAATCCTCAGGAGGAGAGACTGAAGGAAAGGAATCTTCAGCATCAAAATCCTCATAAGGAGGAAAAGAATAATCCTGCTCAAGGGAAGAAGCAGAAGAAAGAGAAATTTGGTCTGAAGAATCATAATCGGACTGTAATCTAGGCTTCTTGTCAGGAGGGGGATGTGAACCCCTGATCATAGTTAAGAGATCTTCAGCCATCCTAAGCATCTGCCTCTGAGGCCTAGGACCCTGATCAAAAGGTGCCTGTGCTTGCCATTTCACTTTAGCTGGAGCCTTAGACTTTGTCTTTGAATGTAACACTGAATCCACATTTACAGGAAGCTGCGAAGGCCTGAGAACTCCCTCAGAAGCCGGTACCTGCCTACCGGCTCTGGACCCAACTGAGGGAGCAGTATCCGAAGGTCCAGTCCCTGGCAATTCTGAAGACCCCATCAGTTCCACACCGGAGTTGGTACAGGCAACTGGTTCAAAAGAGGTGGACAACAAGGGCTGCAAAGGCACCTCACTGATGACCGACGAACCAGCAACCGGCAATAACTGAGTAACATCCTTTGTTGTGGACCTCGGAGGCCTGTCTGCATCCTTGAGCCTCTTACACACCCCAAAAGCCGGAAAAGAATCCGAAGACATGTTATAATTAAACCTTTTTCCAAAATAGTAAAAGGCAAAGTTATATCTACGCCTAATAGTGCACTGATTAAATCTAGCACAAAACGCACAATTAGCAACGTCGTGGTCAGGACCCAGGCAGGGAATACAGTAAGAGTGAAAATCCCTATGAGGTATTTGCTTCCCACAAGAAATACAATTATTAACTTTTTCTGACATCTGACTGGAGCAAGAAAAAGACCTCCCCAATGGGATACTTATCTTATAAAATGAAAATCCTGGGATTAAATCCGAAAACAAACATGAACAGGCCGACCAGCATCAGTGAACTGCAAAGGGCACCGCGCAGCAAGAAAGACTGGGGAAATGGCGTCAGCTGAGGTCGTTATACCTTCTGACGCATTAATGTCAGGATAAAAGCGACCTCAGCTGACGCCCGATCCAGACTTTGGGACTCTGGCCGATCAGGGGCTGCTGCTGGCAGGAAGAACCCTACAGTCATGACTGCAACAGTGAACCACGAAGGACATCCTTGGACTGCACACCTTTACAGACAAATCAAATATGGAATGAAAACAGTAATCCCTGGGTGGACATGCAAAAACATCTTATGGATCAGGTTCCACTTAAACAGAGGACTATTTTTACATGACCCCATGCAGTCATATCAAAGGTAAGGATACTGTGACATACATTCACTGTAGCGCACTGTTCTTTAGCTAACAGCTTGTTAAAAGCAAACTAAGCAAAAGTCCATCTACGAACAAGCAACAGGGAAAAATACAGAAATTTTATACCTCCTTAAACAATCTGAGAGGGGCTGCTGGCATTTTCTCTTCTTCTAAATAGGCAGCCCAGTTCCACATGTTCTTTTTACCAAGACTACCAGAAACTACAAGGAAAAAAAATCAGAAATAAATCAGTTAAAAACACAGGAATGTGATCTGAAATTTAGTTAGTTCTCTGGTAAAAACAGCATTATGCAAAAAGTGAAACAGCAAGGTCACTTATGTTTACAAGGTAAATGACAGAGTGTTCTAAGGTTAAACTGCATGTTACCTAAATGTACTTATTTCTATGGAATGTGTTTTAAACTGAAGAGATGTTGACTGAGGAGGAAAATCAGTAAAGAGCTGTCATCAGTGAGATTAAACACAAATTACTGAAGGCTACATCTGCACACACACACACACACACACACGCACACGCACACACACACACACACACACACACAGTAACATGGCTCTGTAATTTTTTCTGATTTTTTGAAACCACAGGATCAGTGATTAAGGATGCACCATCAGAACATGAATATGAAACCTAACCCCAAAGAAACAGTCGTCTACTATATACACATATAACCTTTGAAGGAACTCCCTATACTAGCACAGCCGAACACACTGGATGAATAACAAGTGGCCTTGTGAGCGAGATTAACTTCCAATTTTTTTGAAAAAAAAAAAAAAAAAAAAAACAGTGAAACGTATTTATCAAAATAACAGATCCTTATTATCCTTTTCTATCCATATTGTTGATTGGGTTATCCACACTTGTGGTGGAGCTGACTGACCAACGCTTATTCAACATTTGAACTTCCCCAGTCTCCCATAATTCATTTAGCCACTCGTCTCTCAGATTAAGTTTGCCCTGCATGGGATACTAAGGTCCCGGGGAAAAGTGGTTGGAAAAGGCTTCAGGCTTAGATCTACCAGGTACATCCAAAAAAAAAGGTGACAATTTAGTGTGTGTGTGTGTGTGTGGTAGGTAAGACATTGAAATGGCTGGAGAGAGACTTTCTTCCCAGCTGCTATCATGGCAGGATACCCCTGAAAATGTTGGCAGCAAAGGCAACTCTGGAGCTTGATCTAAGGTCAAGTTTACAGTGCTTGATGAAGATGTGCTTTGTTGCCAAATCTGCTGCAACATACATGTCCATCTATAGCAGGGTGCTTGAACTAAACTACAGAAGTTGAAACACACCTACTGAAATGAGCTTTAGATTTTGATGGTAATGGAATATCTTTAGAAGACTGGACAAAAGTTAATCAATCTGACAGCCCTCTAAATAAAGTCTCTTTGAAGACTTTGGCCCTTAGTTTGGGTCAAGAAAAAATATAGAGTTGGTCATCTTTTGTTATGGATTTTGTTCTATGAAAATAGAACCTTAAATGACAATGCATAGCCAGGGTATGAAGGTAGTATTATACTTTTTTTTTTTTAAACACCTTTATTGAATTATCACTTGTGACAAAAGCAAATTTAAATTTACACAAAAGTAATCAAACTGCATTAACAAATTAACATTAACAAACATTATACTTCACATATACTGCTATACATAGTAAAACCTAAGCAACATTACATACATCATTATTCAGTTCCTGCCCCCCTTTTTTTTTTAACAAGAAACATCTTTATTAAATCATCACTTACGACACAATCATACATTTATATACAATGGAAACAAACTACACTGATACAATCCTAGTTGCATGCATTTTACATCACAACCATTCTGACCCACTCACAGTTGCAAACATTATACATCATTTATAATCTACCCAACCATTTTCAGTCAAATATTACACAGCTCATTTAAGTCCTGCCTTCTTTTAAACCTCATTCCTCCCCTGTATGTACTGTTCCCACAATTCCCATTTTTCCTATGTAATTTGCTCCTACCCTTTTATAAAGATCACAATTCCAGTTGTTTTATCTCTGTTTCTATAGTCACTACTTCTAATACAGTTGGTTTAGATTTTGATTTCCATTTTCTAATAACTGCTTTTTTGGCAGTCACCATAATCAGAGACAGCAAGGATTTACCATGCCTAGGCAATACCGATTCTGTATCACAGCTCAGAAAAATCATCTACCTCATCACACCAATCCGCCCACCCAGCATCTCTGAGAGTGCATCCCACAGGGAATCCTTAAAGTTTGCCAACCCACCGCACTCACTTCCCAGAAAATATATTCCCAAGTACCTCTTTCTACCTCGTCATACCTCCAACATTTGCCATCTACCTGAGGAAAAATTCCCTGGACTCTACTTGGGGTATAAAAATATCTATGTAAACATTTCCAAGCAAAAATCCTAAATTTTCTACATTTTGTTGCACATTTGGGAGACATACATATATCCTCCTATTGTTTCTTTGTGAATTGTTAATCCACTCTCTCTTCCCAAACCTTTCTAACTTCCTCTGATTGATTCTTACAGTTATCATGTAATATTTTATATGATCTACTAATTATTCCTTTTTTAATGGCAGCTTCTGTTCCAGATTCTACTAAAAAATCTACCAGTAGCGGTCTTTTGTTAGGATCCCCCATTCCTTTCTCTTTGCCTATATTCTGATATCAATCCTTGATAGGGAAGGCACTGTCTAACCTGCAGTCCAAATAAATTCTTGGCCTCTTCTCATTCTGTTATCTTTCCCTCTCTAGTTATTTGCTCCCAAGTACCTTGGCTCCTTTTCCAGTTTTCTCCGATAAATTCCAGCCCCCCTCTTGCCTAATGTGTACATCTCTAATTACAGTCCTTCCTATCAGCAGACTCTCCTTTCTCCATTCCCACTTTGGCTTAGTTCTTAGAATACTTTCTGCTATTTTATGGATATAATATTCTGTATGATTATTGTAATACTCCTTAAAGGCCTGCATCCAAAATCCGAGTCTCTCCTTGTTTCTTGAGCTTCCCCCACTTCAACATCACCCCTTTCCACTTTGAATTATAGTTTTCTGCTTGTGCTATGTATAGAAGCCTTAACTGTGTAGCTCTGAAGTACCCCATTCAAATTGGGCAGTCCCAATCCATCCAGTTTTACTGGAAGAATCAGTTTATCCCAATTAACTATTGCAGTCTTCCCCTCCCAGATAAAGGCCTTCAGCTCTTTATTAACTGCTAGACAGAACTTCTCCTTTGGTTGATAAATATATACCTGACCTGTGTATAAGACTAAAGGGACTAAAAACATTTTGACTGCTTGTATCACACTATCAATATCCATACATCAAAGCTTTCATTTTCAAAGTTTTTGTATTATCTTTTTAGTCCCACATATCCTTAACTGCCACACCAGAGTCATGTTTAATCTATACTCAAATACTTCATTTTATCATGTCCCCATAAATGCAGATATTGCTGAGCCAATTTGTGTGTGGGTACATAATTTACCACTACTGCCTTTGTTTTAGCTTCATTAATTATGTATCCCGAAAAGATGTGAAATTGTCTCAAAATGCTTCACAACACTACTATTTCTGTCTGGTTTTGTCCAGTATAAAATAACACGGTCTGCAAATTCACACAGCTTTTCTTGACTATCATACCAATTATATTCTTGAATTTCTGAGTCCCTTATTTTTTCCCAGTGGTTCTAAATACAATGGAAATAACAAGGGGGGGGGGGTCACCCCTGCCTGGTTCTTCTGTTCAAGCGGAGATTATTAGAGAGGACCCCACCTATTTTAATTTTCGCCTCCAATCCCTCACAGATCTTCCCAATCAACCTTTATAATTTTTTCAGGAAATGCAAATGCTTCCAATGCCCTGCTCATAGAAGTCCAGGCAGACAAGGAAGGACGAAAGCATCCCTGGGTGCCAGTTCTCGTGGTGAGTTAAGGGCAAAACAGCCTATACATTTGGTATTGTGGGGAGATGTAAAGAGATGGCAGCAAGGTTGGCCCCAGAAGTGAAATATCTTGGTTGCCGTTGTAAGACTGAGGGGGCAACTCATGAAGCATGAGTATGCATCAACTGAACCTGCCTACTAGAAGACTGGTCTGACCTTTGATGCGCACTGCTATTAGAAAGTGCAGTACAGACATTTCCCATTGCCACTCACTCATCAGAACAACAGCTAATAAAGGGTTCCTCCTTGCTTGCTCAACTAATATATTGCCAGTGTGGATGGAAATCACTTCACAGGGAGGAAAAAGTACAGTTTTGTACCTACCATAAATGTAGATGTTCGAGTGCTAATACAGCTGCAGTCATAACAGATAGTTTCATAGTATAGTACTAGGCTATCTGCCCTGGGGCATTTGTAAGCCTAACCATAGTGATGTGGCTTTTGCCACCCCATGAAATGGTACAAAAAATGTACAGAATAAATTTAGAATACTGTGCCTCTGTCTAGTAGTGACACAATGAAGGTCCCCTTATATAATAGAATTAGTTTACTGTGCCCCTGTCTAGCAGTGACACAGATGTGACCCCTGGGGTAAACTTACGATCTCCCATCCACTCATCAAGATTTCTCTTGAAGAGAGTCAGTGAGGGCTCTGCCTAATCTGAACTGGGATCTTGTTCCAAAGCATGGGAAGCCTCTGGGTTATGAATCTATCCCTCCAGCATGTCCTATTCATACTTGTGCGAGGTTTAAGTCTTTAGCTCGTGATCCTGATGGATTTGGATTTTTGAGGTGGAGCATGTCCATCAGATCCTGATTGGACATGGCCTTGTACGTCAGGCAGAGATCACCTCTGAGCAGGCGGTATGCTACTGAATAGAGCTGAAGTTTCTTTAGTCTGGCAGAATAAGACATATGTTGGAGACCCTTGATCCTCTTGGTGAGGTACTTTTGTGGTCTCTCCAGCTGTTGCAAATGCCGGGTGAGGTACATACCAAATAGGGCATTGTACTCAATCATGGGTCTGATGAGGGAGGAATATAGGGGTACAATGACATCCTTGGATCTGGATGTGAACCCCTTCATGATGAGGTGTGCAAGGTAGAATGTTTTTCTAACCACTTTGGCAACGTGGGTGTCAAATGAGAGGTCGCTGTCGACTTGGGTCCCTAGGTCTCTAATTACTTTTTCCGTATTCAGTGGGTTGCTGTCTATGTGATAATTTGTGGGTACTTTGTTTTTCCCAAAGGGGATGACTATACATTTTTTGGCATTTAGTTTAAGGCCGTGACTCCGGCACCAGTTGTCCATTTCTGTGAGGCCTTTTTGTAGGATGTGTGTGTCTGCTGGTGTATCGACTATGGCGCCTAGTTTGCAGTCATCTGCGAACTTTGTCAGTCACAGCCCTCCCATGTTTGCTTTAACATCTGAGAAATAAATGCCGAACAAGAGGGGCCCACAACAGATCCCTGTGGGACACCACTTGTGACTGGCTTTGAGTCTGACATTGCTCCAGCAATTTTAACTTCATGAGTTCTGTCCTTTAGCCAGTTTGCAACCCATCTAGTGACATAAGGGTTTACTTTTAAGCTGTTGAGCTTATCTATGATGCCTGAGTGGGGTATTGTGTCAAAGGCCTTAGCCAAGTCCAGGTATGCTGTATGGACTGCTTTGCCCTCATCAATGGCTCTAGTGATTGTTTCGAAAAAGTCAACCAGGTTTAAAAGGCAGGATCTGCCCTTTACAAAGCCGAACTGGGTGGGGTCAAGTGTCTGTAGGTCCCCTATGTCTCTGTTTATGAGTTCCATAATGATTATTTCCATAGCTTTGCAGACAAGGCTGGTTAAGCTTATGGGGCGGTAGTTTCCAGGGTCTGTAGAGGCACCCCCCTTGTGGAGTGGGACCACTGCTGCTGTACGCCAGTGTTCAGGTACATATCCCGAAGTAAGGCTAAGGTTAAATAGCATTTTATGTGTGGGTTTAGCTCCTCTTGGAGTTCACGTAACACGCAACCCGGGATACCGTCAGGTCCCATTGATGCTGTGTTTTTTGCTTTGTTTAGGGCGGTTCTCACTTGGACATCTGAGATGACAGGGAGATTACATTCAGCTGGGATAAGTATTTCTTCTTTTGGGGGTGAAGGAGGGGAGAAATTTGCACTGAACCTGTCAGCCAGAATGTTGGCAATATCTGTGGGTTCAGTGTATTTTTTGTTGTTGTGAACCAACTCTGAGCATATCTGAGGGTTTCCGCCCAGGTTTCTAACATAGCTGAAGAAGGCTTTGTGGTTATCTTTAGTGTCCTTAGCGATTTTTCTCTCAAAGTTGGCCTTGGATGTTTTTATGAGAGAACTTAGTTTTCTATTAATGTTGATCAGAGATGTCTTCCCTTCATGGGATTTTGCTCTGACGTGCAGTAGCTTCCTTCTTTTGTTATACAATTTGTTTATGGCTGAGGTCCACCAGACAGGACGCTTACCTTTGGTGGAGAGGGACTTGGATTTGTTTGGGATTGCATGATCCATGCATTCTTGGAGATGTCCATAGAAAGCATTTGTGAAGGATTCGGCATTGTGGGATGTGGTATCCACTGGCACAGTGGGCTTAAAGGATACCATCTCAGTCTTAAGAAGAATGAAGTCTGCTTTTGAGAAGTTTTTCACTGTGGTCTTTTGTGCTGGGGGTTGAGGTGGGATATGTATATCCAGGGTGATTAGTTTGTGGTCAGATCTCACTAGTGAGGGGTATACTTCCGGTGTGGAGCATTTTGTCCCCATGTTTGTGATGATCAGGTCTAGTATATTATCTCCCCTAGTGGGAGAGGTGACTAGTTGTTCCAGTGCATTTGAATTTATGAATTCCAGGAACCTTTGGGCTAGGGTATTAGGGCTAGAATAATGTACCCAATCTATGTTTGGGTAGTTGAAGTCTCCCAGTATGATGGTATTTTGTGATACATTCATATCCTCCAATGTCTTCAGGAAGGCTGAGTGGGGTTCTAGAGATTGGGAGGGTGGTCTGTAACATGCTACCAGTTGTATAGCAGTTTTGCCTATGGTTAGTTGCACCTGTATGGTCTCTGATGCTTCATGTGTTGCTACTAACCTGGAGGTGTGGGTGTCCTTGATGAATATGGACACTCCCCTCCTTGTGGTTCGGCCGGGTTTTGGGGCCGAAAAGCATGATACGAGGTATAGCCTGGTAGCGCTGGGGTGCTCTCAGGAGCCTTGAACCAGGTTTCAGTTACTGCACAGACGTCGATGTTCTCCATGCTGAGGAGTGCATCAAGTGACTGCATCTTGAGATTTAGACTTCTGGCATTGAGCAGCATTACCCTTAGTTTCTTTCCATTTTTGTTTTCTAAGAAGGTGGGTTTGTCTTTTGAGCCTTGCCTAAAACAGGCACTACGGAGGTGGCAAGAGCCTTAGCCAATATCCGGAAGCCCAGTGGTGACAGGTGTAAGCCATCCCTTGCGAAGCAGCGTGGCTTGTCCAACATGTCATCCCAGGCAGACAGACATTGGATCCCCTTAGAATGACACCAGTACTTGAGCCAATTGTTAAAGCTGATCATCTTGTCTTTGTATTGTGGTATCATTCTTGGTGAGGGCAAGATGCTGCTCAGGGTCAGGGTCATACCAGCCTGGGCTACATAATCGGAGAGCTCCTCTATGTCTCTTTTCATGTAGTCCAGGGAGGTACGTCTCAGGTCATTCACACCAGCATGGACAATGACGGAGTCATATTTGTACTTGCTTTGGAGTGACTTGAGTGCGTGTGTTATGTGGCGGATCCTAGCTCCCGACAGACAGCTCTCAGTCACCTTCTCCTTGTTCAGCCTGGTCAGTGGGACATCAGTGTGTCTGACTATAGAGTCACCTATTACTAGTGTATCAGGCAAGGTGTTTGGCCTTAAGGGCTGTGATTGGTTGACACACTGATTTATTGAAGTATGTGTTGCATGTGTTTTGTTTTGAGGTGGTGGATTTTTGGATGTCTGCTTTGGGAGCCTCTGTTGTTTTGGTAAGTTTCTTTATTAGAGCCTCCAGTATGTCTTTGTGTTTTATGTGTTTGGTTTGCAGTTGTGGTAGGTCTATGTGGGACTGGGATTGTTGTGTGTGTGGTTGCCATCTCCTCCTGTCTGGTCATGCCAGCCCTGAGTTGAGAGAGTTCAGCCTCCAGTTTGGCTATATAGTTGCATCTCTCACATGTATTTGTGTTTGTTGGGAGGAGGAGAGGGTTGTCTGTGTACATGAGACAATTGTAGCATTGCCTCAAGATACCCAGATTGACCAGCTGAATTGGAGACGACGCCAGTAATCTACCACTCGACATGCTAGAACAGTATAAGGGAGTGCTGTACCTTTAAGGGAAGTGGATATTCACAGGGGTGGTAAGTAGATGTAGTGCTTTACTTAGTACGAGAGTGCTTACTTAGTAGAGAAGTATTGAGAACAAGTGCTAGGCTTATAATATAGTGAGTAGTCTGGTTATACTAAGAGTAGAGCTTCCTTAAGGGAAAATTTGAAGAGCAGACTTAGCGGAGCCACAAAAAGTTTAACCCTGTTTAACCGGCATTGCGCAAAGCCGTGCAAACGCGGATTTTAAACAGTGAACTACAAAAGAGCTAGAAATGGTCCAAAACAACCAATTACTACAGCTTCTTGTGCTGAGGTCACTTCCTACAGGGACAGGTAGGCTGCTCAAGGCTCCCCACTCCCACTGGTGAGCAAAGAAACTTCCTTCTATCCAAGTAAGGTAATGGACAATACAGGAACTACACCACAGCCCAGAATACAGCAATGCCTGTAAACTGGTCTAAACTAGTCGAGGAGAGGCGGGAAAACAAGGATTTTTTTTGTTTTTTTGGTAGAAACACACAGAAAATGCAGAAACAGTGATAAATTAGTTACACAGGCTAGCACACTTTAGTGGGCAGCCTCCACAGTTGAATTAAACAACAAACAAAAAAACTTTCGATCAAATTCGACTAAAATGTAACTTTAAGTGCAGATTTTAAAATAATGCAGCAAACAGTTAAAAAACAGTTCAAGCTAGTTCAGGGTAAGCTACAGAAGCTATTCCAAGTGAAAAAAGCAAAGATACTTAAATCCAGAAAGTAGTCGCTTTTCTGAGTTCCCTGCTGCTAGGACCACTCTGCAGAACCACGAGGAGCTTGTCTGAGCAGTATAGCCAGAAAAAAACGCCCAGAGGCGGATTTTAAACAGTGAACTACAAAAGAGCTAGAAATGGTCCAAAACAACCAATTACTACAACTTCTTGTGCTGAGGTCCCTTCCTACAGGGACAGGTAGGCTGTTCAAGGCTCCCCACTCCCACTGGTGAGCAAAGAAACTTCTTTCTATCCAAGTAAGGTAATGGACAACACAGGAACTACACCACAGCCCAGAATAAAGCAATGCCTGTAAACTGGTCTAAACTAGTCGAGGGTTTTCCTGCCGTCAGGCGGGTCCTCGGTCGGCCGAATTCCAAAGTCTAGGTCCGGCGTCGGATGTCGTCGCTTCTTCCCTGACGTCAGTGCGACAGGGGTATAAAAGAACCAGCCGACGCCATTTTCTTCAGTTTTTCTTGCCCCAGATGTCAGGTGCCCTCAGAAGGAAGGCAATACATAAATTTATGTAATAATGCAATGCAATATAATCAAAAAACAGTAGTTGCAAGCAAATACACCATAAAAGAATACCCCAATCAGGTTGTATGAGGAGGTGTTAGCCATTAGGCCTGTCCCAAGAGGGGAAGGAGGGAGGGAAACCTGGACTGCAGCTGTATTAGCACTCGAACATCTACATTTATGGTAGGTACAAAACTGTACTATGTTCATCGTGCATACAGCTGCAGTCATAACAGATGGGTAGAATCCCAAAGCTAAAAAAAAAGGGGGTGGTAGGCACTAGGTGGAACTAGGAGGAGCCAGGATGCCCTGCAAGATTGCAGTGGCAAAGCCTGCTCTAGATTTGGAGTATAATGGGCTTCCCTTGAGCTCCTGTAGCATAGGACACAAAGAGTTGCTCTGATTTTCTGAAAGGCTTTGTTCTGTCCAAATAATAACATAGCTGTCTGCGAATGTCCAAGGAATGTAGTAGTCTCTCCCCTTTGTTTTGAGGATTAGGGTAAAAGGTAGGTAAGTGGATAGCCTGATTCAAGGCTACCCTGGATACTACCTTTGGCATAAAGGAAGGATTGGTTCATAAGGAAAAGTACAGTTGTGTATACCTACCATAAATGTAGATGTTCGAGTGTCTTCACTGTTGCAGTCATAACTGTAGGGTACTCCTGCCGGCAGGCAGCCCGAGGTCGGCCAGAATATCAAAGTCTGGGTCCGGCGTCGGCTGTATCAGCTAGAACCCTGACGTCAGAGCGTATGGGTATAAGGCTGACAGCCGACGCCATCTTCTCCAGCCTTTCTTGCCCTTGATGTCAGAAGCCCCCATAAACCAAAAGGTGTCCCAAAGGAAACACAAATACACCAAAAAGGTAGTGGAAAGGAAAACACAGTAAGCAAATAGAAACAAGAGGGGTCTGGAGGGAGGGAAACACCGAATGCAACAGTGAAGACACTCGAACATCTACATTTATGGTAGGTATACACAACTGTACTATGTTCTTCGTGTTTCACTGTTGCAGTCATAACTGTAGGGTAGAATCCCAAAGCTGAGAATACGGGAGGAGGTTATGAAGAAGAAGGAGCAGCTAGAAGACCCTGCAAAACAGCAGAGGCAAAGCCTGCCCTAGACTTAGAGTACAAAGGGAAGTTGTAGTGCTTGGAAAAAGTATGCACCAAGCTCCAAGTGGCAGCCTCCAGAATGTCCTTGGTAGGAACCCCTCTGAGAAAGGCTGCTGAAGTGGCAGCTGCCCTAGTAGGTCCTGACGGTACCTGAAATTTGTTTCCCATGAAGAGAGTAACAATATCTTATACCATGAGCAATCCATTTGGAAATAGTTTGCTTAGAAATGGCTTTACCAAGAGAACTGGAAGCAAAAGAAATAAGCAATTGATCTGATTTTAGTTTAGTCCATCCAGGTAAAAACGTAGCTGTCTGTGTACGTCTAAGGAATGTAAGATCCTTTCCCCCCTATTTTGGGGTTTAGGAAAAAAGGTAGGAAGGTGAATAGTCTGATTTAGAGCCACTCTAGAGACTACCTTAGGCATAAATGTAGGATTGGTCCTCAAGGAAACTCTGTCCTGATGGAAGATGATGTAAGGTTCCACGGCCATGAGGGCTTGAAGCTCAGACACCCTTCTGGCAGAAGTCAAGGCCAACAGGATAGCTGTCTTCCAAGATTAGAACTTAATGTCCGCAGAGGCAGCGGGCTCAAAATGAGGCAAAGTAAGCTTTTCCAAGACATAATTAAGATCCCAAGGAGGGACAGGAGGAGTTCTAGGGGGTTTTAAATTCTTAGCTCCTCTCAGAAATTGTCTGACCAACTGGTGGGAAAAAATGGGGGGATCACAATTGAAATGTGCTGAAATAGCAGAAGCATGAATTTTAATGGAAGAAAATGAAAGACCTTTAATCAAAAGGTCTGAAAGATAAAGTAAAATAGATGAGATATCTGGTATTAAAGGATCAGAGCCATGATCCTGCATCCAAATACAAAATCTTTTCCACTTAGAAGCATAAGATTTCCTAGTACTAGGACGCCTAGCTTCCAAAAGAACATCCAGAACTTGTTTAGGAAGAAAAGAAGGGATCAATTGCCTTTGATGAGCCAAGCTGTCAGACAGAGAGTCTTGATTTGAGAGTGAAATACCTGACCCTGATGCTGGGACAGAAGAGAATGGGTCAGAGGAAGATTCCAAGGAGGTACCAAGGAAAGATGCAGTAGAGTAGGGTACCAAAACTGACGAGGCCAATTTGGAGCTATCAAAATGATTAGACTGGGTCTGTCCAGCTTTATCTTTAGCAAAACCCGAGGCAGAAGAGGAAGAGGGGGGAAGGCATATCCCGAAAGATTCCTCCAACTGAATGACAGGGCGTCCACTTTCCAAGCTGTCTTGTGGAAGGACCTGGTGCAAAAGAGAGGCAACTGATGGTTGAGATGAGATGCAACTAGATCTATCTGAGGACAGCCCCAAACTGCAGCTATCTTGCTGAATAAGTTGGGATCCAACATCCATTCGTGAGGATCCAAAATGTTTCTGCTTAGGCTGTCTGCTAAGAGATTTTGTTTTCCTGGAATGAACTGTGCCTGAAGATCCAGATTCAACTTTAGGGCTGTATCCCATAAGGTCATGGCAAGTCTGCAAAGGGGGTAAGAGTGAGAGCCCCCTTGCTTGTTTATGTACCACATGACTGTGGTGTTGTCTGTTCGGATTAGCAGAGGTCCTGGTTTCAAAAGGGCCTGGAAGGCTAGAAGAGCATTCTGGACTGCTAACATTTCTTTCAAGTTGATGTGCCATAGAAGGTGTTTGTTTGTCCAAGAACCCTGTTGGCATTTGTCTTGAAAATGAGCTCCCCATGCATAATCCGAGGCGTCCGTGGTTATGGTCTGAGTAGGTTGAGGGAGACGAAAGGGCTTGCCTTCGTTCAAAACACACGCCCTGGACCACCAAAGGAATTCCTTCTGGAGGCAGGGAATCAGTGGTATCATTGTATCCAAACTGTGGCAATGTTGAGACCATACACTCTTTAGGTACCATTGAAGTTTCCTCATGTGAAGCCTTGCATTTGGAATCAACAGGATGCAAGAGGCCATATAGCCCAGAGCCTGCAGGAATTTCCTTGCAGTGAGCTGAGTTAATGCTGCCAAGGTCTTGAAGATAGAAGCCAGCTGTATCTGTTTTTCTGGAGTGAGGAATGCTTTCTGTAAACTTGTTTTCAATAGAGCTCCCAAAAAGATCATTTGTTGAGACGGAATCAAATGTGACTTTTTTATGTTCACTGAGAATCCCAGTAGTAGGAGAAGACGTTGAACAAAATGCAGATGTTGTATTAGGAGGTCTTTGCTGTCTGCCTGAATTAGACAGTCGTCCAGATAGGGGTAAATCTGAATCCCCTGAAGTCTGCAATAAGCTACTATTAGAGCCAGGCATTTGGTAAAAACTCTGGGCGCAGTAGATAAGCCAAATGGCAGTACAGAGAATTGGAAGCGTCTCGAGCCTGCCTTTGAATCTGAGGTACTTTGTGCAATGTTGCCTTATGGGGACGTGTAAGTAAGCCTCTTTTAGGTCCAATGTTACCATCCAAGAATCTTGTGTGAGCATTGGAAGAAGTTGTTGAAGTGTAAGCATCTTGAATTTTGGAATTTTCAAAAAGGTGTTTAATATCGAGAGGTCCAGAATAGGTCTCCAGGAGTTTTGTTTTCTTGGGACCAGAAAAAGTCTTGAATAAAAACCTTTCCCCACCTCTAGAGGTGGAACAGGTTCTATGGCCCTTAAGGCTAACAAGGCGTCCACTTGATTTAAGGTCTCTGTCCATTGATGTTTGGGCAGATCTGGCCAGCCTGAAGGCCTTGGCAGAGTATGAAAGTGGAATCTGTAACCTTTCAAAATCACGTCTAACACCCATTTGTCCTGGGTAATGTGAGTCCAGTTTTGGTAAAAAAGAGTAAGTTTTCCTCCGAGAGGGGCGTCCAGGGAAGGAGGACCTGGAGCCCAACAGAGGGAGTCATTGAGTCTGTTTTATTTGGGTTTGAGATCTGTCTTCTCCCCTTCGAGGTGAAGAAGCAGTCCACTGTCTAGGTCTGTAGGAGGCCTGAGCCTGCACCCTACCTCTGGAGCGCCTATATCTTCCCCTTTGAGGCCTGTCAGAGGTGGGAAAAGACCAATTTTTGGATGGCCAATTCCTAGAAAATCTAGGAGGCTGAACTTGCAAGAAATCTTTTACAGTCTGCATAGACTTGGCTTTTTCTTCCATCTTTTTAATAACCTCCTCAGCCTTAGACCCAAAAAGGACATCATGCTGAACAGGGGCATCTAGCAATTTTGCTTTAACTTGTTCGGGTAGATTCTGCTCACGAAGCCAGGCATGTCTCCTGATAACAGTACCAGAGGCAGCCGCCCTGCAAGAAGCCTCTAAGGCATCAAAACCACAATGCAAACTATGTTTGCTGACTTGTTCAGTAGCATGCAACACATCCTGTAATTCCTTGTCCTCAGCACATGCAGGAAAGGCAGAAATCCTTTGTTTTAAAACAGATAAAAGAAACTGCTGTTACTTAAACATGTGAAATTGGCAGTTTAAAGCTCTAATAGAAAGGGTGGCTGAAGTATAAACCTTTTTGCCCCACCTGTCCAAAGCACGAGAATCCTTCTCAGAGGGGATAGGATTCTTAGAGGAGGCGGCCTTAGCAGCCTTGGAACCTTCTTGAAATAGTTTCAGGATCAGCAGAAGGGTTCTTGAATAAAATTGATGAGAATCAGGGACCCTGTAAAATCTATCAGGCTTAGAAGGAGCAGGAGGCATGGAATCAGGATTCAAGTTAGCTTCAGAGAAGGCATCATCCACAATGTCAAGTACAGGAGGAATAGCTAAAGGCCTGTGCTGAGGGAGAAGAAGGAATTCCCTGAGTCTCTTTTTGGAAGCAGAATAATCCTGACCTTCCCAATGAAAATGCTCCCTCATCTCATGCAAGGTTTCCCCAAAAGAGAAATCTTCAGGGGGGGAGGCAGAGGGAACAGAATCCTCTGCATCCGAATCCTCATAAGGAGGGAAGGAGTAATCCTGATAAGAGGAGGAAACAGAGGATACAGAAGCCTGATCAGAGGAATCATAAGGGATATCCTGTCTAGGCCTTTTCTCAGGAGGAGGGTGAGAGACCCTTATCATAGTTAATAAATCCTCAGCCATCCGAAGTAATTGTTTCTGAGTCTTGGGAGCTGTATCCGAAGAAGCTTGAGTAGAATGTCTGGGTTTAACAGGAGTCTTTGACTTAGCTTTTGTCTTTGTGGATATAGTAATGTGTGAAGGCCTGAAGATCCCCTCAGAAGCCGGTATCTGCACAGCGGTTCCGGACCCATCTGAAGGAGCGACGTCCGAAGGTCCTGCAGCAGACAAATTACTAGGCCTAGTTGGCTCACCATGTGAGTCCGTGTCGGCCATCGGTTCTGAAGTGGCGGATGACAGGGGCTGCAAAAGCGCCTCACTGACGACCGCCGAACCTGAAGCTGGCTCCGGCTGCAACGTGTCCTGTTTGGACCTCGGAGGCCTGTCCTTGTCTTTGCTCTTCTTCTGTAATCCGGTAGTCGGTTCCGACGACATTCTATAATTAAATCATCTACCGAAGTAATTTAAGGCCCAATCGTACCTACGCTTGATAGTGCGAGAATTAAACCTGGCACAGAACAGACAACAAGAAACATCGTGGTCAGGGCCTAAGCAAGGTAGACAGTAAGAGTGGAAATCTTTATGAGGTATTTGTTTTCCACACGATACACAATTATTAACTTTTTCTGACATCGGAGCAAGAAAAAAGTTTCCCCAACAGGGTACTTAGCTTTGAGAAGAGAAGTAGAAACTTCGGACCGACGACAATCACACCACGTTGTCTTGAAAACGCCAACCAACAAAATGCGAACTGCTTTGCACCGCACGGCAAGAAAGACTGGAGAAGATGGCGTCGGCTGTCAGCCTTATACCCATACGCTCTGACGTCAGGGTTCTAGCTGATACAGCCGACGCCGGACCCAGACTTTGATATTCTGGCCGACCTCGGGCTGCCTGCCGGCAGGAGTACCCTACAGTTATGACTGCAACAGTGAAACACGAAGAACATCTCTGTCCTGATGGAAAATGATGAAAGGCTGCACAGCCATGAGGGCTTGTAGTTCCGAAACCCTGCGAGCTGAGGTGATAGCCAGCAGGAAGGCTGTTTTTCAGGACAAATATTGCAGCTCTGTTGAAGCAGCTGGCTCAAAAGGAGGCAAGGTCAGTTTTTCTAGAATGAAATTGAGGTCCCAAGCAGGTACTGGTTGTTTCCTTGGGGGTTTTATATTCTTAGCCCCTCTGAGGAACTGTCTCAAGAGGGGGTGAGAGAATAAAGGAGGATCAGTGTTGTATTCTGCAGAAATGGCTGAGGCATGGATTTTGATGGAGGAGAATTAAAGTCCACTGCTTAGCATCTCAGCTAGGTACTGTAATATTTGAGGTAAATTCAGTATTCCAGGATTCTGGCCCTTTTTCTCATTCCAGGCACAAAACCGTTTCCATTTTGCAGAGTAAGCTTTTCTAGTAGAAGGCCTTCTGGCCTCCGAAATGACATCCTGCACCTCCTTGGAGAGTAGGGTCTGTTATGATTTTAAGGAATCTTCCATGCGGCTAGATTGAGTGTTTTCAGCTGACTGTGAAGAGTTTTGAAGTTGTGCTGAGTCAGTAGAAGAGGCATTAGAGGCAGGATCCATGGTGGGGAATGCGTCAGGCTCCTCAGGAGTGGGTACCAGTGTTGTCTTGGCCAGTTTGGAGCAATGAGAATCATCTTTGGTCTGTCTGCTCTGGTTTTTAATAGAACTTTGGGCAGCAGAGGAAGAGGTGGAAAGGCATAAACTGTCATTGTTGTCCAACTGAAAGAGAGTGCGCCCACTTTCCAGGCCTGTGGATGAAAGGTCCTTGAGCAGAATTTTTCCAATTGGTGATTTCTGTGGGAGGCAAAGAGATCTATGTCTGGCCTTCCCCATGCTTGAATTATCTTTGTAAAAACTTGAGGATGCAACTTCCATTCGTGTGGATCCGTCATATTTCTGCTTAGGTTGTCTGCCAGTGTGTTTTCCTTGCCTGGCAGGTACTGTGCTTGAAGTTCGATTTGTAATTCCAGAGCCATGTTCCAAAGAGACATGGCTAGCCTGCATAGGGGGTATGAATGGGTTCCTCCCTGTTTGTTTATGTACCACATTACTGTTGTGTTGTCTGTCCTTATCAATAGCTGGCCTGGATGCAGTAGGTCTTTGAAAGCTATAATAGCATTTATTACTGCTAGCATTTCCTTTTGATTGATGTGTAGGTGCTTTTCTTTTTGGGACCATTTGCCCTGAATGCACCGATCTGTCATGTGCGCCCCCCAGGCATAGTCCGAGGCGTCTGTTGTGATGACTTGATTTGCTTGAGGCTTGCAGAATGGGAGACCTGTGTTTCTTTGGCATGCTTGAGCCCACCACAGAAATTCCTTTTGAAGACATGGAATCAGTGGTATTATTGTTTCCAAACTGTGGCTGTGTTGAGACCATAGGTTTTTTAGGTACCATTGAAGTTTCCTCATATGCAGCTTTGCACATGGGATTAGTAGGATGCAAGATGCCATGAATCCCAGAGCCTGCAGAATTTTCCTTGCAGTCAGCCTGGTGAAAGTTGCCAGTTTTCTGAAGTATTGAGTTAGTTGCCCTTGTTTCTCTGGATTGAGGTAGGCCATCTGGGTGTTGGTATCCAAGCTGGCACCCAGGAAAATTATTGTTTGAGAGGGTATTAGCCTCGATTTCTTTTTGCTGACTGTGTATCCCAGAGAATTCAACAACATTATTACAAACGCCAGATGTTTCAGAAGTATGTGTTTGCTGTCCGCTTGGATCAGGCAGTCGTCCAAATATGGGTATATTTATATCCCTTGAAGTCTGCAGTAGGCAATTACTGATGCCAGGCGTTTCGTGAATACTCTGGGTGCAGTAGATAAGCCAAAGGGCAATGCAGAAAATTGATAATGTGTTGAACCTGCAAGAAATCTGAGGTATCTTCTGCAATCTTGTCTGATTGGGACATGCAGGTATGCCTCCTTGAGGTCCAATGTTACCAGCCAAGACTCCTTGCCCAGCATGGGAAGAAGCTGCTGTAATGTGAGCATCTTGAATTTTGGCACGAGAAAAATGTGTTTAGGATGGATAGGTCCAAAATAGGTCTCCAATCTTTGCCCTTCCTTGGTACCAGGAATAGTCTGGAATAAAAACCTTGACCCTGTTCTTGTGCAGGTACCTATTGAATAGCTTTCATGTCCATGAGATCTGAAAATTGTTTTTGTGCCTCTGCCCTTTGATTGTGTGGCAGGTTTGGCATGCCTCTCATTTTTGGAAGGGTGTGAAAGTGGAATCTGTAGCCTCTGTCTATAATGACCAGGATCCATTTGTCTTTTGTGACAATATGCCAATTTTTCGAAAATAATGCCAGTTTTCTGCCTAAAGGTGCTGCCATTTGAGCCTTGCTTGGCATGCAAAGGGGAAAGTCATTGGTTCTGCTTTCTGAATGGCTATGAACTATCCTCACCACCTCTTTGAGTAGGTGCTTGCCATTGCCTGCCTCTAAACGATCCTTGAGATTGCCCTCTCCCCCTCAGGCGCCTGTATCTACCTCTTTGGGGTCTGTCCGTGGCTGGAAAGGACCAATTTTTTGAAGGCCAATTTCTACTGAAACGTGGAGGTTGTACCTGTAGGAAATATTTCACTGTTTGCATTGATTTTGCCTTTTCCTCCATTTTCTTTAATACCTCCTCAGCTTTAACACCAAACAATACATCTTTTTGCAGAGGTGCATCTAGCAATTTAGCTTTGACATGATCTGGTAAGGTTTGCTCTTTGAGCCAAGCATGTCTACGTATGACTGATCCTGTAACAGCAGCTCTACATGAGGCCTCTAAAGCATCAAAACCACATTGCAAGGTATGTTTACCCACTTGTTCTGTACTATGTAACAAATCCTGCAACTCCTTCAAGTCTGGTTGTTCAGGTTGTGACATTTTGCTTTTCAACTGTGATAACAGAAACTGTTGGTACTTTAACATATGGAACTGACAGTTTAATGCCCTCATGGTTAAGGTGGCCGAGGTGTATACCTTTTTCCCCCACCTTTCTAAAGCTCTGGAATCTCTCTCTGAAGGTAATGGATTTTTAGCAGTGGAGGCCTTAATTCCCTTGGGACCCTGTGAAATAGTTTCTGGGTCAGCCGCATGGCTTTTGTATAGGAAATGGTGTGAATCAGGAACCCGGTAATACCTGTCAGGCTTGACTGGAACTGGAGGTAAAGAATCTGGGTTAAGGCAGGCCTCCGAAAACACATCATCTAGTATGTCTAAGACAGGAGGTATAGCCAGAGGCCTGTGCTGAGGGAGCAAGAGGAAATCCCTAAGCCTTTTCTTGGATTCTGAGTACTCTTGGCCTTCCCAGTGTAAGTGTTCCCTCAAGGTATGTAAGGTTTCCCCAAAAGAGTAATCCTCAGGGGGGGAGACAGAGGGAATGGACTCCTCTGCATCAGAATCTTCAAAAGGGGAGTATGAATGTTCCTGGTCTTCAGAATGTTCTGAAATAATGGAGGCCTGGTCCGAGGAAGGGGATTCTTCCTCCACTCTGGGCCTTTTGTCCGGGGGGGGGTTGAGAACCCCTGATAAGAGTAATTAAATCCTCAGCCATTTTGAGCATCTGCTTTTTAGGCATGGGGCCTTGAGAGGGGCCCTGTGGAGCTTGTCTTTTAGTATGCATGGCTGCTTTAGACTTAGTGAAAGCCTTGATGGAAAAAGAAGAGGAAGGCCTGAAGACACCTTGAGAGGTGGCAGGCCTGTCTAAACTCCGAGTTTCACCGCCAAGAATGGCTTCGGTATCTGTAGTCGGGGTGTGGGCAGAAGAGCCTGCGACCTCGGGCATAGAAGACACCGCCAATGAAGTGTCATCGGTAGTCAGGGGCTGCGTAGGCGCCTCGCTGAGAACCGGACCACCTGTAGTCGGCTTTGGCGTGGTGTCGGTAGAAGTCGCGGACCTCGTATGTCGGTCCTTATCTTTGCGTCTTTTACTCAAAACTGGAGTCGGAGTATCCGATGACATAATGTAATTAAACTTTTTGCCAAAATAGTGTTGGGTGAACTCCGCCCGACACTTAATAGTGCGTCTGTTGAATGTAGCACAAAAACGACAGGCCGAGACGTCGTGGTCTGGGCCTAAGCAAGGAATGCAGAGGGAATGAAAATCCTTATGCAGTATTTGCTTCCCACATGAAATGCAATTATTAACTTTGTCTGACATCGGTCTGAGGCAAGAAAAGTTTCCCCAACTGGGTACTTAGCTTTCAAGAAGACTTCGGTTGAAAAATATTCATAATCTCAGGAGCTGGCCGACCGGCACTTGCGAACTGCTTCTGCTTCCGGCACCGCGCGGCAAGAAAGACTGAAGAAAATGGCGTCGGCGGGTTCTTTTATACCCCTGTCGCACTGACGTCAGGGAAGAAGCGACGACATCCGACGCTGGACCTAGACTTTGGAATTCGGCCGACCGAGGACCCGCCTGACGGCAGGAAAACCCATCTGTTATGACTGCAGCTGTATGCACGATGAACATCTGACAAATGCCTGAAATGCTAGGAGGACATTCTTCAACTCTAGGACACTCCAGAATACTGATGTGAAAATAAACCTTTGGAATATTTCCAATACTATCCTCCATTCATAATGCCCTCACCCATCCCAGAGAAGGGGGATCTGTGGCAACTGTAGTCAATTATAATGAAAGGGTCATCCCTCTTGAACAAGAGGGAACTATATATACCATTTCAGATGTTCCTGACAAATTGAAGATAGGTTTATGAAGTGGGTGGGCATACTGATACCACTAAACATGAAGCATCCTCTGAGGGACTCTCACTAGTATCCCGGTCATGGAGAACTAACATTATGGAGGCTGCCAGGATGCCTTTTGTGTAGAATTATGGGAGTTGGAGGAATGTCATATCTGAGGACATATTGTACTTGTAGGCAGAGGGAGATAAGGTCTTGTGTCTGGGAACTTCACTATTTCTGCCATTGTATCTAGCTGACAATGTATAAAGATCAAGGACAGAGGAGGTTCTAGAACTAACTTCTTAAAGTTTATGAAAATACCCAAGAACAGGCATCAGTAGAGTAAATAAATTCTTACCAGAATCAGTGATTTCCTTTGTGTTGGCACTTAGAAGCCAGTTGTCTATGTTCAGGAACACATGGAACCCTTGCAGCCTGAGACCCAATGCAAGCACCAACATGCATTTGGTGAACACCAAGGTGGCTGTGGTGAGACTGACAGATAATACTTATAACTACCAATGACTGCTTCCCAGCCAAAAGTGGAGGGTCCTTTTGGACTACTTTGTACACTTGATGTGGTATTAAGTAGTCTGAAGGTATACCAGGCAAATTCAGTCCCTTTCCTGTAGTAGTGGAATAAAAAACTCTACGGTAACCAATTGGAATTTTGTCTTCTTTACATGAAGATTGAGGCCACTGAGATTCAGAATGGGTGTGAGGTCCTTGGTCTTCTTTGGTACTAAAAAGAATATGAAGTAGACTCAAGATCCTCTCTGTTCTGACGGGACCTTTTTGGAAGGCTTTTTTTTTTTTTTTTTTTTTTGAAGAAGCTGTGAAATTTCTTAAACCATTTTTTGTGGGGTACAATATCTGAAAAGTCCTCTGATCTTTACTTTAGAATGGAGATGAATGGAATAATAAGGCCTCTAGGTGTTTTCTTCTTCACCCAGATGTTCTCTGTGATGGCCAAATAAAGATTCTGGGTTGAGAGAGATTAATCTCTTGACTGACTCCAGAGGGGAGCAATCAGGCAATTTTTGAGGAGCCCTGAAAAGGGGACCTTTAAGTCCTTGGTTCTACATACCTACTCTTCCCCTTCAGAGGTGTCTATTAAAGAAGCCCCCTCGGCCACAAGGGGTCCTATCTGAACAGTAGTCACAGGAAGAACACTAAAAAAATTTAAACCACAGTACCGTTACCCTTTTAGTTCCTGGAGTAAGACCTTTGAGGAATTGCAAAAGAGACTCCAACACAAGACAGCATCTCCTCATGTTCACTCTGTGTCAAGGTAGGGTTCACATCTGGACCAAACAGCAATGTTCTGAGATAAGGGGCATTCAGAAAAGACATCTTAAACCCGTCAGCAAAATCACACAATCTCAGCAAAGTACAATCTGCTGCTCCTGCACTGAATAGTGGCCTTGTGGGACAGCTAATGATGAATGACATGACAGAAAGTTCAGCCTCCATTTGGTTCCTTGTGTAATGTGTTTGAGATCTCTAAAAGGAACCCAGAGTCTTTTCAGTTAGATTCCTTTGGAACCATGTCATATGAGAAATGTAGTTTAGCATTCTCAGGGAAAAAGTTCCATTGGTGTGAGCCTGTTTTCCAAACTGGTCCATACTTCTAGATTCCCTATTTGGAAGATGAACCCTGGAGATCTCCTTCTGACAGCTCTTTTCTGGTGGCCACAGCAACCACATTACAATCAATCAGGAGTCCTATACTCCAATAATAACGGTCCTTGAGAGGTCTCAGAACCAGTACCCCAGAAACCAGACAAGGTACTATCACAATGGACTTTTTTCATGCCCTCTTCTTCAACAGGTTAATAAGACTGTTGTAGGAAGGAGCACCCAGAAGTACAGAGGCCAGATGTAAAGGCCTTGAGAAACACCTTCCTCATCCAGTGAGTCAGTTCCTCCCCCTGAATCATCATTTCCATAACTTCTCCAAATACGGAATCTTCAGGAGGACTACTCAAGGAACCTTCCCCTTCATCAAGGTCAGTGTCCTGCATGAGACATTCTACTGGGGAACTTAAGTGTGCCCTTTTACACTAACAGTTTTTGTGCAGCTTGGGGGGGGGGGGTCTCCCAATGAGCTAGAAGTGTCTCAAAGTTTTTGATGAAGTAAGACATTGAGGGCCTCAGGACTGAAATGTCTATGAGACTGAAGATAAAAGTTGGAATGTCTCAGATACATTGGGATGGGGGGATGAAGGTGAAACCACAGGGTAATCTCATTCATACATAAGATGGAAGGTGATGATCATTTCAAATGCATCTAATGCTGAAGCTGACACAGATGGTACCATTGAAGGCAGCAACTTAGTGATCCACAAGTCTACGTAAGAAGAGACTGACTGAACAGGCTGAGTCCCACATGCTATAGGGATGGCTGTGTCCAAAACTAAGACTGGACCATACAAATTCGAGCAATAAAGAGAAAGAATCTGTGAAACTTGACCCAAAAGGGTTGGTGCAATAGGGCCCAGGACATCTGTGGTGATTGTTCAGCACCAACAAAGGGAAGACCAGGGCTGGCTTCGGCTCCAAGGCCACCTGTGCTGAGCTGGGTGCCAAAGAAGAAACAAAGGTAACTGCTCAGGGCAAGCACTCCCACTACCTCCTGGATGTGGAAGGGGAAGAGATGACTTGCATGTCTAATTGAGATTTCACAAAGACCCTCATCATTTAGTTCCAATCATAGTCAACAACGTTCTTGGTAGACCTAAGTGATGACATAGAAGGGGACTGGAGCCCATGATTCTTGACACCTTGTGGAAGCATCATTTTTTTGGAGATGCATCTCAGTTATACAATTGGTATCAATAGCTGTTGATTAAAGGGTCAGGGAACTGGCGGCTTCAATATAGCTGCTGTTCATCCAAGGACTTGCTCAGATTGCCTCAGACCTTTTGGTGCCAGGAAAGAAGACAAAGGCATATCAAGATGCCTTTTTTTTTTATCTTTTTCTCATTTTTTTTCTTTAGCTCTGTCCTTATCCAGGCCTTTTGTATGCCACTTCTCAGTACTTTCTAAAGGCTGAAAAGAGGATTAACAAGCTACTGCTTTGATGGGGCAGGTGGAAGGCATTTCAATATTTGTTTTTCCTGTCTATCAGAGACCGGGGTTTAAAAAAAAAAACATATGTCACAATGGGCATTTAGTGTTCCAGCCCTAGGCATACAACTCACTGTTGATGCAAATCCTATAGCTGGATTCTGTGTCCACATTTCATGCACTTTTTAAATACTAAAGCTTTCTCCATAACTAGTAAGATATTGTCACCAGCAGAAAAGTTCACACAGAGGGAAAAAAACGATAGAAAACAAAGTGAAAATATATAGTTTGTTTATTTATTTTTTTTAAGAAAGGGGAAGGCTTGGATAGGTATCTCCAAAAAAGCTGAGAAAATATGGTGCATATCCAAAGAATACAGAAACTCTAAGTACTACAGTAAGTATTGAAAGCACAACCAAAACATAATTATCAAGTCAGTGGGAAAAGACCGAGTTTTGCTGTCAGAAAAGGCTATATTAACACGCTTAGAAAAGGCCTTAAGCCAAAAGGGAGAAGAAGCTGCTAGAAATTCATATATTTGTTTTGAAGAAATACTCAAAGACAGGAATATTACATTTTCAAGAGCAATGTTTTTGAAATATCAACAATCAGCAATTGAAAATACTTACTGAAACAAATTCAACAAGCACAATAGAACAGCATACAGTGCTAAGAGTGGCAAATAAGATTTGAGAGAAGAGAAGGATCAAACTACATTATGGGACAGAGCCTGAGCACTAGAGAAGCTTCTGAATGAAAAGTATGCTGGTTCAGACCCACCACTAGGATGGATAACCCAGCTATCAAGAATGCCTCTCTAGTGTCCCTGATTTTTACTCAACTTATAGTTCCATTCCTTTTAATCCCTCCTAAAACTGGTAACTTTTGGAGGAAAGGTGGTGGATTACACTTATTAAATATGGACAACTGCAAGTTAGGGTATAGAAATACAAACAAGAGGGGGCTGGAATTTACTGGAAAAAATATCAAAAAAATTGGCGCATTGGGAGCAAATAACTAGAAAGGGAAAGGTAGCAGAACTGGGTGAAGCCAAGCAGAAGATTGGAATGCAAGTTACAGACTAGCTTCCGTACCAGGGACTGATAAGAGTATAGAACAAGAGTGCTAAGTATAAGACCAGCTCTGATAAAGGTTTTAGTTGAGTTTAGAACAGAAATAATTGTTAAAAAATGGACACTTAGTCGGGCTTATATTTATTTTGAGATTTCACATTGGAGAGTGAAGTTTATGTACTATAAATTGTCTGTACCGGAGCATTTCTCCTTGGGTCTCCACTGAAAATGGGCCTCTGGCCCAGTTGGACTAACCCGGTCAACAAATGTTAACTAAATAAATAATTTTGTACAGTAACTATAAGAATCAATCAAAGGAGGCTAAAAATTATCTCTGTGGCTTGCATGGTGAACATGAGCATCCTGAGGCTATGTAGCAAATGTCTCCTGTTTACTGACAACCACTTAATCCTGAAACAAACACAATATGCAAGAGATGTAGTTACACTTTGAAAACTGAGACGTGGCACTCTCATAATGACAAATCAAATGACAAACAGGCTGTCAGCACACACACACATCATTTCCTTTCACTAAATAAGGTCTCAACATATAAACTTACATATGTGGAGGTTCTCACATTTAACTTACTAAAACCTCTGAGGCCTCCCGTATGCTGCCATCAAAAACCACATGCAAAAAAAAGTCAACATCAACCACTGCACACAAAAATACAAATCAGTGTCTCCACAAGCAAGCCTATAAGGCAAAACATCACACATTCAAACATGTTGGTCACAGGAGACTCCATCGTGAGACACAGACTTCCTCCTCACAAGGTTGGATAAACAGAGGGTTACAGTCAGTTGTCTGTCAGGGGCCAGGATTTGCCAGATTACACAGGCACTAAGGTCACTCAACCACAAGTACCAGTATAACTCAGTCACAGTCCATGTGGGTGTGAATGATCCAGTATCTACCTCCCTGTACTATATGAAGAGAGGCATGATGGACCTTTCTGAATAAATATTGCAGGCAGGTATGAGCCACACATTGAGCAGTATTCTATTCTCACCAAGAATGGCACCACAATACAAAGAGAAAATGACTGACTTCAATAATTGGCTTAGCTACTGGTGTCACTCCAAGGGGATCCAGTATTTGTCTGCCAGGGATGACATGATAGACAGAACACGCTGCTTTGCCAGAGATGGTCTGCACCTGTCCCTGCTAGGCTTTCAAATACTGGGGAAGGCATTAGGCACCCCCATAGTGCCTTTTTCAGCAGTGCCAAACCAAAAGACCTACCAATGTAACAAATTCTTCTAATGCCAAGCTGAAGGTACTACTGCTCAGTGCTAGGAGTCTTGACAGGAAACTGCACTCCTTGGAAGCTCTCCTCACTCTGGAGAATGATGACATCTGTGCAGTTACAAAAACATGGTTCAAGGATGTAGAAAGCACCCCAGCAGGACAAGGCAACACACTGCCTAACACACATTCAGGACATCCTCTGAAAAAGAAAAAAAATGAAAGCGGGAGGTTTTTTCAACAACATAAAAAAAATAACAAAAAATAGCCAAGCAACAGTAATTCTTAAACTTTTATGGTTAGCACTTTCGTCAATTATTCTTACACTCAACTTCATCAGACCAGATCAGTCTGATGAAGTTGAGTGTAAAAATACTTGATGAAAGCACTAACCATAAAATTTTAAGAATTACTGTTGCCTGGCTATTTTTTGTTGTTTTTTAGTAGTTTGTTTGCAGTTTGACTTAACATAAAAAAAAAAAAAAAATCACAACTCAAGAATAGTCAAGTAAGATGACTAGCTTGAGCTACTCCATGTTCAGCTAACCACAAGCAAAATCCCCCACCTTATCATCACTAGCTACAGGTCCCCAGCTATAAACCAAAAAAAAACAATCGGCATAGCTGAAGTTTCTAGAATCACTTTCAGCCCAACATACTACTCATGGATGATTTTAACTACCCCTCCATAAACTGACAAAACATACGTGACCACTAAGATACAGGCCCAGAGAGTCCTGGACTTTGTCAATGCAAATTCCCTGGAAGAGATGGTCTGCACTCCCACTAGGGGTTCAAATAACCTCAACAAAGTATTCACTAAAATAGGAGAACATTACACCCCACTCCCAGCGTAATGTCCTCATTGGTAAGATCGGACCGTAAATCAGTCTCCTTTGAAATAAATCAGAACCCCCAGCAAACTCTAAAACACTAAAGAATTTTTCTAAGGCAAATTACCTTAAATTAAGCTTCCCCTAACCCCGAAAACATGGAGGTCTATGCAGAAGTATATACAAATGCCCTGTATAACCACTTAAACAACTGTACAGAAACGTCAGTACCTATCCAGAATGAAACCCAGATCTAGCTGGAAGAACAAATCACCCCAGTGGACCCCTAGCATAAATAAACTACACAACAGAAGGAAGAAATTCCTATCTAGATAAGGAATGGTGACAAGAGAACAAAAAAAACCCCTCATTAGTCTCAACAGGCAAATCAGGGAACTAGTCAAGTCTTCAAAATCTAAATACAAGGCTAAAATAGCTTCCCCATGCAAAGGATAACCACAAAGCACATTTTCGTTACATCCAAAATCTTAAGGGAAGCCTCCAACAGTGTGCAAAGTTGGCTATAGATGACACTACCTATACTCAGCCAAAAGAAATAGCAAACCTGCTGGCCGATAAATTCAGCTCAAACTTCATACCCTCATCACCTCCTGTCACTCAAATACCCCCCATCATTCCTTTGCCTATTATCACAAAAGAAAAAATGGTCACTGCGCTCCCTAAAGCCATAAACACTGCAGCAATGGATCCTGACAGAATCCTAGGGTGCCTATTAAAAAGCATGAAATGACCTATCAGACAAATTCGGATATCTGTTTAACTGCAGTCTCCAGACAGGCTTTAACTACAGTCTCCAGACAGGCTTTGTTCCAGGAGAGTGGAGGACAGCAAAAGTCATCCCTCTGCACAAGAGGGGACCATCAACAGACCCAGGAAAAGTACAGTTTTGTACCTACCATAAATGTAGATGTCCGATAGGTATGCATCTGCAGTTATAACATATGGGTTGTCCTGCCACAGGCAGCCCTGCGGTCGGCCGGATTCCAAAGTCTGGGTCTGGCCTCGGCTGATGTCGCACTTTCCCCGACGTCAGAGCTTCTGGGGTATAAAGGCATCAGCCAACGCCATTTTCCTCAGTGGTTCTTGCCCCAGATGCCAGGTGCCCTCTAGGAAGGCTAAATTTGGATAAATGTTGAAATTCCAAACAGTAGCAAACAAAATATATATATACATATATACATACAAACAAATACACCATAATAGATTCCCCCAGCTAGCTGAAAGAGGGGTAAGCACCCTAGGAATACCACAGAGGGGAAGGAGGGTGGGTAATCCTGACTGCAGATGCATACCTATCCGACATCTACATTCATGTCAAAAGTTGGATGATTTGCTTACCATTGTTTGAAGTTAGTCTAGACTTGATGATTACTGCAGTTGTGCAACTGGCATGGCTTGGAGAAGGAATAGTTGTGTAAAACCTTAGCATAATCACAGAGAAGTTCATAGGTGTGTACTAGGCTAATGGCCCTGGAGCCTTTACAAGCCTAGCCCATAGGATTACCCTGGCATTGTGCCACCCGACCTTAGTTTCCAGTGCCTGTGTTGAGCAGAGTGATCCCCAGGGTGAATTTTCTATTTCCCATCCACTCATCAAGATTTCTCTTGAAGAGGGCCAGTGAGGTGCTCTGTCTGACATGTATGGGAAGTCTACTCCATAGCATGGGCAGTCTCTGGATTATGAACCTGTCCCTCCAAAACGTTCTGTTGATTGTGGTAATGAGGTTGAGGTCTCAGGAGTGAGTGGTGCGGAGGGATTGGGATTTCTTTAGATGTAGCATTTCTAACAGAGCTGGGTCAGACATCGCTTTGTAAGTCAAGCAGAGATCGCCTAAGTGGTGAAATGAGTTGGAGCTTTTTGAGTCTGTCCATATACGACAGGTATTTAAGGCCTAGGATCCTCTTTGTGAGGTACTTTTGCAGCCTCTCCAGTTGTTGCAGGCATCTAGTGAGGTACATGCCAAACGGAGCATTGTACTTGATGACTGGCCTAATGAGGGAAGAGTAGAGGGAGACAATGACCTCTTTCTTCCTGGATGCAAAACCCTCAGTAATGAGATGTGCCACATAGAAGGACTTTCTGATAACAGTGGCAGTGTGGTGGTCAAAAGAGAGGTTGCTGTCAACCTGTGTTCCCAGATCTCTCATAACGACTTCTGTGTTCAGTGGACTACCATTGATGTGGTAGTTCATGGGAACTGGGTTTTTCCCAAATGGGATGACACATTTTTTGGCATTGAGCTTAAGGCCATGGTTCTGACACTAGTTGTTGGTCTCAGTGAGGTCTTTCTGTAGGATGTCAACATCACTTGGGGAGTTAATAATGGCTCTCAAATTGCAATCGTCTGCAAACTTTGTCAGCCAGAGTCCCTTCATGTTGGCCTGGACTTCTGAGAAGTAGATACCAAACAGGAGAAGACCCAAGACCGATCCCTGTAGGACTCCACTCATGACTGGTCAGCAGTCTGACTTGGAGTCAGCTACTTTCACATTGTGGGTTCTCTCTGCGAGCCAGTTTGCAACCCATCTAGTGATATAGGGGTTGACTCCTAGCTTAGTGAGTTTTTCTACGATTCCTGAGTGGAGAATGGTATCAAAGGCCTTGGTCAGATCAACGTAGGCTGTATGAACCACCTTGCTTTCATTCACAGGTCTGCTGACTGACTCAAACAAGTCGACCAAGTTGAGCAGACATGATCTACCCTTCACAAAACCAAACTGTGTGGGATCCAGAGTTTGGAGATTCCCTATATCCTTGTTTATTAGGTATATGATGATGCATTCCATAGCTTTGCATATCAGACTTGTCAGGCTAATGGGGCGATAGTTCCCAGGGTCTGTGTCACTCCTACTTTATGGAGAGGGATGACTATAGCAGTGCACCATTCGGTAGGGACAAAGCCTGAGGTGAGAATGTGATTGAACAGGGCACACAGGTCAGGTGCCAGTTCACTCTGTAGTTCATGTAGAACACAGCCAGGGATATTGTCAGGTCCCATAGAAGCTGTATTCTTGGTCTTGGACAGTGCTGTTTTAACCTGTGCAGCAGTAATACTGGGTGCCTGGCAATCTACTGGTATTGTGATTGGTCCTGGGGGGGGGTAAAGGTGACACGGAATCTGTCGGCCAGTATATTGACAATATCTGTTGGCTCGGTATAGCAGGTACCATTGTGCAGTGGCTCAGAGCAAATCTGGGTATAGCCGTGGAGGTTCTTTACATAACTATAGAAGGTCTTGAGGTTGTCTTTACTATCTGCTGCAATTCTATTTTCATAGCTAGTTTTAGAGGATTTGATGAGGGATCTCAACGTTTTGTTGAGGCTGACAAGGGAGTTTTTCCAGAATTGGGACTGCACCTTATTCCGCATCAGTTTCCTCCTCCTGTTGTTCCTCCATCTTGGTTCTATTGGGTATGGTGAGATCCATGCATTTGTGTAGGTGTTCGTACAGTGAATTGGTGTATGATTCGGTGGATATGCAACTATTCTCTATTTGCATGGGTGCCGTGAAGTTAGCCACCTCTGTTCTTAGTAGCCCAAAGTTAGCTTTGGAGAAGTTTTTCATGGTGGTTACCTTTGCGGGGGTGGGGGGCTGAGGGATGTGGATTTCCAAGGTGATTAGTTTGTGGTCGGATCTAACCAGGGAGGAGTTGACTATTGGTGTAGAGCAATGGTCGCCCATGTTAGTAATGACCAGGTCAAGGAAGCTGCTACCTCACATGGGGGTAAGAACGAGCTGGTCCAGGGCACTGGAATTAATGAATTCCAGGAAACCTTGGGCAAGTGTTTTGGTACATGAGTAGTTTTCCAGTTAATGGAGAGGTAGTTGAAGTTGCCCAGTATGAGAGTGTTAGGTTGGACCCTAATATTCTCCAGGGTGCTTAGGAATGTGGAGCAAGTGTCTTTGGACATGGTTGGGGACCTATAACAGGCTACGACTGAATTACTGTCTTACCCAATGTTAGCTGCGCACCTGAAGTATCTCTGATGTGTTATGTTGGGCTACCAGTCTGGAGGTGTGCACATCCTTTATGAACATGGAAACACCACCGCCTTTGGAGCTTCGGTCCAAGTTCTGGGGCCAAAAGGTGTGGAATAAGTTATAACCTGGTAGTGCAGGGGTGCTTTCTGCTGCCTCGAACCAGGTCTCTGTTGTAGCACAAATGTCGATGTTCTCCATTTTAAGGAGTGCTTTGAGCAAGTGCATTTTGAGATTTAGACTTTTAGCTTTGTCTAAGCGATGTCCTTCTCTTCCATGTTGCAGTATTCTTACTGTGGGATTCTCTGCCTCAGGCAACCCAAACGTCTGGCTCCTATGCAAAAGCTTACGACCAGTTGCTGCCAGGTGCGTGGGATGTCACATGCAGGGCCATAAACCAGGTGCCTTACATGTGATGTCTGTACCCACAGACCATAGAACTGCTTGCCCATCGGACAACAGTCTAAGGAGAACCAAAAGGATGCCATCTAGACAGGGTAATTGTAATGAAGGGGGGTAGGTGGGTGGGAAGGAATACTGCAACATGGAAGAAAAGGAGATTTATATGATTACGGTAAGATTTTTCACAACTATTCTATGTCCTTCTATTAACCCAGCCACTGGGGATGCACAAGCCAGTGCATTTCTTTGTGCCGGTCCCAAGCCCGGATAAATGGGGAGGGTTGCGTCAGGAAGGGCATCCAGCGTAAAAATTCTGCCACATAACTTATGGCGCGAAAATTTCATATTTCCATACCAGATCGGTGGAGGCCCAGGTTAACAACGACTGCCACCAGTACTGTTAGCCAACAGGGTGCTGGCGGAAATTGGGCTACTGTTGGCCAAAGGAGAAGAGGAGGGCGAAGGCATGCCTGAAGGCAGGAAAAGAGGAGGAAGGTTAGGAGTGTAGCAGTGAGGATACGAACTTTGAATGTTGGCAGTATGACTGGTATAGGAAGAGAGCAAGCTGATATGATGGAGAGAAGGAAGGTTGATATATTGTGCGTGCAAGAGACCAGATGGAAGGGAAGTAAGGCCAGGTATTTAGGAAACGGGTTCAAATTGTTCTATCATGGTGTGGATGGCAGGAGAAATGGGGTAGGGGTTATACTAAAGGAACAATATGCCAAGAATGATTTAGACGTGAAGAGAGTATCTGACAGAGTGATGTTTATGAAGCTCGAAATTGATGGTGTAATGATGAATGTTGTTAGTGCATATGCTCCACAAGTTGGGAGTGCGATGGATGAGAAAGAGAAATTTTGGAGCGAGTTGGATGAAGTTGTGGTGAGTGTACCCAAGGGTGAGAGACTAGTGATTGGAGTGGACTTAATGGGCATGTTGGTGAAGTGAACAGAGGGGATGAGGAAGTGATGGGTAGGTATGGTGTTAAGGAGAGGAATGCAGAAGGTCAGATGATTGTGGACTTTGCAAAAAGGATGGACATGGCTGTGGTGAATACGTATTTTAAGAAGAGGGAGGAGCATAGGGTGACGTACAAGAGTGGAGGAAGATGCACACAGGTGGATTACATCCTATGTAGGAGGGCCAGTCTGAAGGAGATTGGAGACTGTAAAGTGGTGACTGGGGAAAGTGTAGTTAAGCAGCATAGAATGGTGGTCTGTAGGATGACGTTGGTGATCAAGAAGTGGAGCAGGAGTGTGAAAGCAGTGCCAAGGATTAAATGGTGGAAATTAAAAAAGGGTGATTGTGAAGTGGAGTTTAGGGAAGAGTTAAGACAGGCACTGGGAGGCAGTGGAGAGTTACCGAATAGCTAGGTAACTACAGCAGAACTAGTAAGGGAGACTGCTAGAAAGGTTCTTGGTGTGACATCTGAACAGAGGAAGGAGGACAAGGAGACCTGGTGGTGGAATGAGGAAGTAAAGGAGAGTATACAGAGGAAGAGGCTGGCGAAGAAGAAGTGGGATTGTCAAAGAGATGAGGAAAGTAGACATGAGTATAAGGAGATGAGGCGCATGGCAAAGAGAGAGGTGGCGAAAGCTAAGGATAAGGCATATAAGAGAGTTGTATGAGAGACTGGACACTAAAGAGGGAGAAAAGGACCTGTACCGATTGGCTAGACAGAGGGACAGAGCTGGGAAAGATGTGCAGCGAGTAAGGGTGATAAAGGATAGTGAGGGAAAGGTACTCACAAGAGAGGAGAGTGTGTTGAGTAGATGGGAAGAGTATTTTGAGAGGATGATGAATGAAGAGAATGAGAAGGTTGAATGATGTGGGGATAGTGAATCAGGAAGTGAAACACATTAGCAAGGAGGAAGTAAGGACAGCTATGAAGAGGATGAGGAATGGAAAGGCTGTTGGCCCAGATGACATCCCAGTGGAAGCATGGAGGTGGTTAGGAGAAATGGCAGTGGAATTTTTAACTAGATTGTTTAATTAAATTTTGGAAAGTCAGAGGATGCCTGAGGAGTGGAGAAAACATGTTTTGGTACCCATCTTTAAGAATAAGGGTGATGTGCAGAGCTGCAGTAACTACAGAGGGATAAAATTGATCAGTCACAGCTTGAAGTTATGGGAGAGAGTAGTAGAAGCTAGGTTAAGAAGGGAGGTGATGATTAGTGATCAGCAGTATGGTTTCATGCCAGGAAAGAGCACTACATATGCAATGTTTGCTCTGAGAGTGTTATAGGAGAAATACAGAGAAGGTCAGAAGAAGTTGCATTGTGTCTTTGTAGACTTGGAGAAAGCATATGACAGGGTGCCTAGAGAAGAGTTGTGGTATTGTATGAGGAAGTCGGGAGTGGCAGAGAAGTATGTAAGAGTGGTACAGGATATGTACAAGGGTAGTGTGACAGTGGTGAGGACTGCAGTGGGAGTGACAGATCCGTTTAAGGTGGAGGTGGGATTACATCAAGGATCTGAGTCCTTTCTTATTTGCAGTGGTGATGGACAGGTTGACAGATGAGATCAGACAGGAGGCCTCGTGGACTATGATGTTTGCAGATGACATTGTGATCTGTATGAGAGTAGGAATCAGGTTGAGGAGACTCTTGAGAGATGGAGATATGCTCTAGAGAGCAGAGGAATGAAGGTCAGCAGGGCTAAGACAGAACATATGTGTGTAAATGAGAGGGAGGGTAGAGGAATGGTGAGGATGCAGGGAGTAGAGTTGGTAAAGGTGGACGAGTTTAAGTACTTGGGATCAACAGTTCAGAGTAATGGAGAATGTGGAAGAGAGGTGAAGAAGAGAGTACAGGCAGGGTGGAATGGGTGGAGAAGAGTGTCAGGAGTGATTTGTGACAGACGGGTACCAGTAAGAGTGAAAGGGAAGGTCTACAAGATAATAGTGAGACCAGCTATGTTATATGGGTTGGAGACAGTGGCACTGACAAAAAGGCAGGAGTCAGAGCTGGATGTGGCAGAGTTAAAGATGTTAAGATTTGCACTCGGTGTGACTAGGATGGATAGGATTAGGAATCAGTATATTAGAGGGTCAGCTCATGTTGGACAGTTTGGAGACAAAGCAAGAGAGACGAGATTGAGTTGGTTTGGACATGTGCTGAGGAGGGATGATGGGTATATTGGGAAAAAGATGCTAAGGATGGAGCTGCCAGGTAAGAGGAAAAGAGGAAGGCCTAAGATAAGGTTTATGGACGTGGTGAGAGGACATGCAGGTGGTTGGTGTGACAGAGCAAGATGCACAGGCTAGGAAGAAATGGAAAGAGATGATCCGCTGTGGCGATCCCTAATGGGAAAAGCCGAAAGATGATGATGATTCTATGTCCTTCTATTCCCATGTTGCAGTATTCTTACTGTGGGAGAGTGCCACAGCTCAAGAAGAACGAAGGGTGGTGGAAAAAGTTGCAGACTCCAGGAATCTATGCAGGACTGCCCTTGCAAATCCTACCATGGCTCTGGAGACGTGGTCCAATTTGTAGTGTTTGGTGAAAGTATGCACACATGACCATGTGGCTGCCTCAAGAATGGTAGTTGTGTCCAGGCCTTTCAGAAAGGCCCCAGAAGAAGCCACAGCTCTTGTAGAGTGTGCCTTAACTCCATAAGGTAAGTCTTTTCTGTGGTATGAGTAGCAGAAGAAGACAGTTTTTCTTTTCCAGGAGAAAATAGTTTGTTTGGATACTGCCTTGCCCAAGGCCCTGGGGTGGAAGGACACAAAGAGCTGATTGGACTTACTGATAGCTTTGGTTTTGCCCAAATAGAACCTTAATAGTCTGTGGACATCAACAGAGTGGAGTACTCTCTCACTGTCATTCTGTGGGGAGGGAAAGAAAGTGCGTAAGTGGATAAACTGATTGAGGGACAGCTCATTGACCACTTTGGGCATGAAGGAGGGATTGGTGCGCAGGGTCACCCTATCTTTGTAGAAGATTGTGTAGGTTGGTGGTGCCATTAGTGCCTGTAATTCTGAAACCCTTCTGGCTGATGTAAGGGCTACTAGTAGGACAGATTTCTATGTGCACATCTGCAGAGAAGCAAAGCTAGCTGGTTCAGAGGGTGCAATTGCGAGCGTTTCCAGTACGTAGTGTAGGTCCCAAGGTGGTGGAATAGGTTTCTTTGGTGGCTTAACGTGGAGAACCCCTTTTTAAGAAGAGTTTGACATCCAACCTGGAAAGTAGGGGGTGGGTCCAGAGGTAAGCAGGCAGAGATGGCAGATAAGTGGACTTTTACTGAGGAGTATGAAAGATCTGATTTTATGAGCTCACACACGCAGGCTAGGACTAGAGGAACCTCTGCTTGGAAGGGGTCCTTTTGCCTTTAGAGACACATTTGGAAAACCTTTTCCATTTGGAAATATAGGACCTCCTGCAGGATGGACTGTACTATGTTCTTCGTGTTTCACTGTTGCAGTCATTACATTTGGGTAGAATCCCAAAGCTATGGATGGGTGGCTGGAACTAAACAGCATTAGGAGCGGCTATAAGGCCCTGCAGAACTGCAGTGGCAAAGCCTACCCTGGACTTAGAGTAGAGAGGCAAATGATAATGCTTTGTAAAGGTGTGAACAGAACACCTCTGTGTACCGGTGTCTGAAAGGGATCAAGAGTTAATCACTCAGAGAGTTAAGCAGAGCCTCTCCAGGTGTGGGTGAATGAGAGATCTCTTCTGTTGTGTGAGCAGGTCCACCTTGTGAGGCAACTTGTAGTGACTGCCCTTGGCAAGAGATTGAAGAAGGGGGAACCAATGCTGCCTTGGCCAATAGGGAGTCATCAGCAAGATTCTTAGCTTGTCCCTCTGGACTTTTAGAAGGACTTTCTGAATGAGTGAGAAGGGAGGGAAGGCATAAAGGAACATTTCCTTCCAAGAAATGGAGAAGGCATCCACTCTCCAGGCTAGTTTGACCTTTAGTAGGACCTTGGGAAGAAGAGGCAGAGGAGGAAAGGCTATAAACTGATAGGTTTTTCCAACTGAAGGATAGGGCGTCCACTTTCCATGCTTGTCTGTGATAAGTCCTTGTGCAGAATCTTTTCAATTGATAATTTTGAGGAGAGGCAAATAGATCTATGTCTGGGCTCCCCCATGTCTTTGTTATCATGCTGAAGACTTGTGGATCTAGCTTCCACTTGTGAGGGTCCATAAGGTTTCTGCTTAAATCGCCTGCCAGAGTATTTTGTTTTCTTGGCAGGAATTGAGCTTAAAGATGTACTTGGTAAGTCAAAGCTGTGTCCCACAGTGCCATGGCTAGTCTGGAAAGGGGGTAGGAGTGCTTGCCTCCCTTCTTGTTTATATACCACATAACCGTGGTGTTGTCCGTCTTTATCAGTAGTTGTCCTGGATGAAGTAAGTCCTTGAAAGCTGTCAGGGCATTTTGAACAGCTAACATCTCTTTTTGGTTGATATGTAGATGCATTTGTTTTGGGGTCCATATGCCCTGAATGCATCTTCCCACCAGGTGGGCCCCCCATGCATAATCTGATGCGTCTGTTGTCAAGCTTTGGCTGGCAGGGGGTAGAGTGAAGGCCCATCCCCTGTTTTGGTGACATGCCTTTGCCCACCATAGAAACTCCTGTTGTAGGCAGGGAATGAGAGGAATCATTGTTTCCAGACTGTGACAATGTTGACTCCATAAACTTTTTAGGTACCACTGAAGTTTCCTCATATGCAGTCTTGCATATGGAATCAGTAGAATGCAGGATGCCATGAACCCCAAAGCCTGCGGAGTTTGTCTTGCAGATAACTGGGTTTCTGTTGCCATCAGTTTGAAGTAAGTAGTCAGCTGCCTTTGTCTGGCAAGAGGAAAGCCATCTGGGCAGTTGTATTCAAGCTTGCACCCAGGAATGTTATCTTTTGAGAGGGTACCAATTGTGATTTATTTTCATTTACTGTGTACCCTAGCCATGTTAGAAGCCTTTTCACAAATGCCAGGTGCTGAAGAAGAATGTCTTTGCTGTCTGCATGAATGAGACAGTCATCCAAGTAAGGATATATTTGTATACTTCTTTGTCTGCAAAAAGCAATTACTGGTGCCAGGCACTTTGTAAAGACCCTGGGCACAGTAGATAAGTCAAAGGGCAGTGCAGAGAATTGGTAATGCATTAAGCCAGCCTTGAAACGGAGGTATCTTCTGCACGATTCCCTTATTGGGACATGCAGATATGCCTCTTTTAGGTCTAATGTCACCAGCCAAGCATTCTTGCCCAGCATGGGCAGAAGCTGCTGCAAAGTTAACATTTTGAATTTTGGAATGCCCAGGAATGTGTTCAAAATTGATAAATCCAGTATTGGCCTCCAGGCCTTGTCCTTTCTGGATAACAGGAACAGTCTTGAGTAGAAAACCTTGTCCTTTTTCCTGTTCTGGTACTGGCTGAATAGCCCCCATATCCATGAGGGATGTAACTTGTTTCTGTGCCTCTGCCCATTGATTTTTTGGCAGATCCGGGCAACCGTTTGCCACTGGCAGAGTATGGAAATGGAATCTGTGTCCCTGTGATACTATGTTTAGCACCCACTTGTCCTGGATTATTAACTGCCAATTTTGAGCAAAAAGTGCTAATTTTCCCCCTAAGGGTGATGCCAAAAGATAACTGCTTGGAGAGGGCAGAGGGAAGTCATTGGGACTGTTTTCTATAGGGTTGCGCTTTATCTCCTCCAGATTTGGAGGTAGAAGCAACCCATTGCTTTGACCTGTAGGAACCTTGCGCCTGGGATCTGCCTCTAGGGCATCTGGATCTGCCCCTTTTGAGGTCTGTCTGACACAGGAAAGGACCAATTTTTGTAGGCCAGTGTCTACTGAATCTTGGTGGCTGCACTTGTAAGAAGTCTTTTACAGTTTGCATAGACTTAGCTTTGTCTTCCATTTTCTTTAAAACCTCTTCTGCCTTAATACCAAACAGTGTATCATGCTGTAAAGGTGCATCCAGTAATTTAGCTTTAACATGATCAGGCAAATTTTGCTCTTTTAGCCAGGCATGCCTCCTAATCACAGATCAAGTAACTGCGGCCCTGCAGGAGGCCTCTAAGGAATCAAAACCACATTACAAAGTAAGCTTTCCAACTTGTTCAGCTGCATGCAATAAGCCCTGCAATTCTTTATTTTCTGCACATTCAGAAATCAACATATTTTCTGTTTCAGCAATTCCATAACATGTTGTTGATACTTGAGCATATGAAACTGGCAGTTTAAGGCCCTAATTGCCAAGGTTACAGATGTGTAAACTTTCTTTCCCCATCTATCCAGTGCCCTTAAATCTCTGTCAGAGGGGGTAGGATTTTTTGCTGTTGAGGCCTTAACTCCCTTTGGGCCCTGTGAAATAGTTTCAGGGTCATCAGCGGGGTTTCTAAATAAAAGTTTGTGTTAGTCAGGGACCCTGTAATATCTGTCAGGTTTGCTGGGAGCTGGAGGTAAGGAGTCAGGAGTCAAGCTTGACTCAGAAAACACATCATCCACAATGTCGAAAACAGGGGATATGGCTAAAGGCCTGTGCTGAGGGAGAAGAAGGAAATCCCTGAGCCTCTTTTTTGATTCTGAGAAATCTCGACTCTCCCAGTGAAAATGCTCCTTCAAAGTATGCAAGGTTTCTCCAAATGAATAATCCTCAGGAGGTGATGCAGACGGGATAGATTCCTCTGCATCAGAATCCTCATAGGGAGGAATAGATATTTTCTGATCAGAAGAGGATTCTGAAGAAATACAAACCTGATCTGAAGATTCATAATCAGTGTCTTGCCTAGGCCTGATCAACGTAATTAGGTATTCAGCCATTTTGATCATCTGTTTTTTAGGGATAGCGGCCTGTGCATGTGGCTCATGCGTCGTTTTTTTAGTTTTAGAAGTTGCTTCTGTCTTTGGTTTTGCAGATGTCGTCGGTTTTATATAAAAATGTTGAGGCCTGAATACACCCCTCAGAAGCCGGTGCCTGCTCAGCGGCTCCGGACCCATCAGAGGGAGAGACATCTGTGGGTACAATACTTTGAGTATCTCGTGGCGTGCCGAACTCCACATGGGTCTCAGTAGGGTATCAGGGGCTGCGAAAGCACCTCACTGATTATCGGCGAACTGGCAATTGGCTTAGGAGAAGCTTCGTCGCCGGTTTTGGACCTCGACGGTCTGTCTCTGTCCTTTTCTTTGTGTTTTTTGTGTACTCCGGTAGTCAACAATGCTCAAATTATCCAACAATAAGAAAAAGAAGATTGAGAGGGACATATCTCAGTATGCCAACAATAAAGCGTACCCTTTGCCCCCCTTAGTAAGCCAGCCTAAATATAATGTGAGAGCTACTAATACTAATTATCAAGCAAGGGGGCAGGGTGCACCTTTACCTGTTATGGATCAGGCCCCTGTGATCGTGAGCCAAGGAACATGTGCTGACGACCAGGGACGCAGCAACCAGGCCCAAGGGAAAGAAATCATTGACTCTGAGGGTAGCAATCATAATACTTTGAGTAGTAACAACAATAACAACACTGGCAAGTCAACATTTGTTCAGGATTTTCGGCAAGGACAAGATCCCAATCAGAGGAACTTGAGATCCTATGGGAACCATCAGTCCCCAAAGAACAAGAGGAATTTGAAGAAGAAATAATAACTCCCCTCGAAAACGAAGTAAAAATTATAAACAGTTCTGAGGGTGATTTTAAAATATATAATTTCACCTTATTTAATGTGGAACAAAGTATGTGTGACTTCTTCTCTAGAGGGTTGAATTTTATTCCGGACACTCACTTTGACATGGTGAAAACAATAGTTGATCTCAAATTGTTTGTACGAAAACTGAATTTACGAATGTTATTAGGGAACATGCCCAGCTTAATAAATCCCTTTAGGATAGCCAGTGTGTTTAATCCCCCCCTGGCACCCCATTTAAAGGCTTTCGATCTAGCATGTGAGCTAGATTTTAGGCATTTGGCTACTAACCATCCCCCACACAAAAATACCAAACTTAATATAACATCACAGGACAGGCAATGGATTAGTACACTGAAGGACTGTAAAGTCAGGGTGACGAAACCCGATAAAGGGAATGGGCTCGTTTTTATGGACCATCATGTCTATGTTGTAAAGGTTCTCAAACATTTAGAGAAGGGACCATACAAAGAGATTAGTGTTAACGAAGTTAACACAGCATATAGGAAGATTCAATACACCTTGCAAGATTTGTACTTGGAAGAATACATAGACACCGAGCTACATAGTTATTTAACAATGGCATCACCAAGACTACCTGTTTTCTTCGGAGTACCCAAAATCCATAAATCCATCTATGACCCACCCCCCTCAGGCTTATCGTGGATGGTAGAGGATCCATTACGAGCGCATGTGCCAAGTATGTTGACACCTTGCTTAAGCCATTTTTAGCTAAAGAAATACACATTTGCAAGGATTCATGGAGCTTTCTGGATTCTATTAACAAGATCCAATTTGATCCAACTTTAATGCTTCTCACAGTTGATATAAAGGATTTATACACTGTGATACCACACGATATAGGCCTTGAATGGGTAAGGGATTTTTTATTTGTTAGAAAAGTAAATGACAAAGTCATCTATCTAGTTGAGACACTTTTGGAACTTATACTTCACAATAACATATTTAAGTTCGAAGATGGTATGTATATGCAAACATCAGGGGTAGCCATGGGTTCGCCTTGCGGGGGGGCGTACGCCAAGTGTGTTTTGGCTCATTGGAAAAACACATTATTATTTCAAAATTCCATGTTTCAAACACGTCACCTGGTACACAAGATGCCAGGATGACATGTTTATCCTGTGGAAAGGGCAACAGGAACTTATTCCTAGCTTTATTGAGTCTATCACTACCTTGACCAATTTCTTAGAATTCACATTTAATTTTAGTGACATTGAGATTAGTTTTTTAGACATCCTGCTAGTGAAGGATTGCTCAAACATGAGATTTAAGAGTAACATCTACAGAAAGCCTACCTACTCCAATGGTTTTCTGCACTATTCTAGTTGTCACCCGCACCACCAAAAGAAGGCTATTGTCAAAGGGCAGATGGTGCGGGCAGCCAGAATGGTCACAGATGACCATGATTTTGAAGGAGAATGTAATAAGCTTGTTGGCATGTTCAGGAATAGGGGCTATCCACTACACTTGATAGAGGAAGTCATGGATGAAGTTGGATATAAACGCAAAACTGGCTATTTTAGCCCTATTCTAGCCTCCCAATATGTTGTTAACCAAACTAATCAATTAACTGGTAATGTAGTGATCAGGGGTGGATCTGGCCAAACCAACAATCAACTTAGGTTTTTATGTACTTTTTCCATGGATCATCATTTTATAAGGGGCATTTTAAGTAAAAATTGGACATTGCTTTCAAGTGACAAACAAGTTCAGAAAATTTGTAGTGGCCCACCAGCTATAACTTTTAGACAAGGGGTCAATTTGAAAACTTTGCTGGAAAGCGGGCAATCCAAGATGATGAGACCTATAAAAGGAATGAGTAAATGTGGCAGCTGTGCACAATGTAAGCACATAAAGGAAGGTAACACAGCTTTGGTTAACAAAATTCCATATAGAATTATGGGGAAATATAATTGCAACACGAAAGCGGTAGTGTATGTGGCTTTGTGCACAGCTTGCCACGCATTCTATATAGGTAAAACGGAGCGTAAATTAAGGCAGCGTGTTTATGAACACTATTACGCTATTTCCAAAGGTGAAACAAACAACGCACTTGCATGCCACATCTTGGAATTCCCTCATCACGATTTTGAATTTATGGTGTTACAAAAGATAGAAATTGCCCCTTATGTGGGTCCATGGCAAAGGAAATCCATTTTGTGACTGTTCGTGACTGCTCATAACAGTAGTTTGGCGGCACTCAGCTTTTACCACTTCGTGCTTTGTGTTTCAAAAGTTTGTACTGCCCTTTCGTTTGCAGATTGTTATCCGATGACATTTCAGGGAAGTTAAATCTGTTTCCAAAATATTTTGAGGCAAAAATATACCAACGCTTAATAGTGCTTTGGTTAAATCTAGCACAAAACCGATAGCCAGGCATGTTGCGATCAGGGCCTAGGCAAGGAATACAGTATAAATGGAAATCCTTATGAGGTATTTGCTTCCCACAAGTAATACAATTATTAACTTTTTCTGACATCGGTATGGAACAAGAAAAAAGTTTCCCCAACGGGGTACTTAGCTTTAGTGAAGACTTCGGTTATGAAACTCGAAAATTTCAGGAGTTGGCCGACCAGCACTTGCGAACTGCTTCTGCTTCGGGCACCGTGCGGCAAGAAAGACTAAAAAAAATGGTGTTGGCTGCTTGTTTTATACCCTTGACATCATGGAAGAGGAGACAGAAACCGACGCAGGACCCAAGACTTTGGAATTCAGGCCGACTGAGGGCAACCTGCCAGCAGATTACCCAAATGTAATGACTGCAACAGTGAAACCCAAAGAATATCTTCCTCCTGTGCTACCTGGCTAGTGGTAGCATAGGAATTGTGGCTGCCATGAGCCCGAGGAAGCGCATGAACTGCCTGGCTGAGAGGTGGGTGACCTGGAGGAGGTCATGGAGATGGCTGACTAGGAAGGATTCTTTGTCTTGAATAAGTAAGGCCTTCATCAGGTCGGCTCTTATCCTGCAGCCCAGGAAGGTTTTGTCTTTGGCTGGGGTGAGGGATGATTTTGCCAGGTTGAGTGAACCCCAAGCTCTGGAGTAGGGACGTGGTGAACAGTAGATGGTTCTTGAGAATCACTTCCTCTTCTGCTAGAATGAGGAGGTTTTCTAGGTAGGGGTAGATTTGAATGCCCTTTGTTTTGCAGTAGAAGACTCTTGGTGCAGTAGATAAACCAAAGGGTAAGGCAGTAAATTGAAAGTGTGAAGAGGGTCCAGCAAAATGCAAATACTTCCTGTAGGCTAGGTGGATGGGAGTGTGGAGGTATGCCTCCTTCAAGTCCAAAGTGGCCATGAAGGCTATAGGTGGCAACAGTGGAAGAAGGCTTTGCAGTGACAGCATTCTGAAGGAAGGTACCTTCAGAAAGAGATTTAGGAAGGATATATCTGGAATGGGCCTCCAAGGGCCATCCTTTTTGGGCACTAGGAATAGCCTGGAGTAAAACCCTCTCCCTTCTTGCCCTGAAGGGATGGTTTCTATGGTTCCCTGGGTGAGTAGCCCTTGGATAACCTGAGGGATTAGGTGTAGCTGATTTTGGGAAGGAAGGGTATGCTTGTGGATGGAGCTTTTTCTGCCAGGACATGAAGTATCCTTTTTTCCACTGTTGCCAGTACCCTGCAATCTGAAGGGACTTTTTTACAAAGGTGGAGACAGTGAGAGAGGCGGGATGTGAGAGGGAGATGGCCAAGGGAGTCACGCATGAGTATTTTGGTCTTGAAAGGGCTGTCTAGTGGTAGGTTGAGGTGGGGCTATCCTTGGGGAGGGTGCCTTCATGGACCCTTTTCTGTGCCTAGAAGTGGAGGAGGTAGATGGAGATGGGGCTCTTCTGACAAAGGAGGTTTTGGCAGGGTAGTTTCTGTAAAATTTAGGGACTGGGGAGACCAGCAAATGTTTTAGGTGCTGAAGCTCATTACTTTATTCATGGAGGCTTGTAAACAGTTCAGGAGACTGTTTGCCAAACAGGAATTTGTTGTGCAGTGGTGCATCCAAAATCTTGGTTTTAAAATCTTCAGGAAAGGGCTGAAGCCTAAGCCATGAGTACCTGCGCAGAACAGAAGCTAAGGCTGGAGACCTAGTGGAGGCCTTAGCTGCATCACAGCTGCACTTCATAGTGTGTCTGGCAACCTGAGACCCCAAGGACAGCTTATATGCTACCTGAGATTTATTGGGAGAGTCAGGCATGGAGGAAAGCAAGGAAGAAGCCTGAGTGACCAAATCTAGGGCATATCTGACCATGTGGGTCTGGTAATTGACAGCCCTAAAAGCCAATATTGAAGATGTGTACATCTTTTTCCCCCAGTCTGTCCCTGACTCTGCTGTCCTTGTCTGATGGCAAGAGGGAAGAGGAAGGTACAAGTCTGGGCTGTCAGGGGCCACTGCAATGACTGGAGGATCTGCCATTGGTGGCTTTATGAGAGATTTGTGCTCATCAGAGACCTTGTAAAAGCGGTCAGGTCTTTTGGGAGCAGGTGGTTGGGATTCTGGTGTCTGAGGTTGATGCAAATGCATCTAGATAGGCTGGAATCGCAGGAAGGATAACTGAGGGGGAGGGTGATTCCACCTGGAGTAAATCAAAATACCTCCTTTGGACTTCTGTCATCTGACTTGCATCCCACTTGAACTCCTTCATTTTAGTAATTGATTCCCCAAAAGAAATATCTTCAGGGGGAGAATCTCGCTCTAGGGAATCCTCATATGTGGAGTAGTAGTCCAAAGTGAAGCAATCCGTGAGGAGTAGGTGACAGACTCATCTGAGGATGAGGAAGAGTAGTTTTCCTCCTGGGTGTGAGTAGGAGGGATGGCCTGGTGTTGAGGGCAAGCAATGTGGCAGCAGGAGAGGCTGAAGGCCTAAGAGCCATAAAGGCCTGTAGCAAGGACTGGGAGAAGGAATGCCAGTCTGGTTGCTCCTCAGAGGAAGCAGACAAATGCTTTGTTTTTTGTTCTTTTTAAGAGGAGTAGATTTAGCAGAAACAGAGGGCCTAGTATCAGGCATCTGGCCTGTAGGACAATATTCCGATTCCTGGTCTGCAGGCAGGCATCCGGTGGAGCCTAGTTCCCCTTCCACTTTGGCCAAAGTCGATGCCAGAACAAACTCCGAGGAAGTACCTACCAGTCCTTCCGAGGCGGCTTCCATGAGGGTAGTTGCTGAAAACTCTGGTTCTAGCAGACATCCCTCAACCCCTAAATTGGTGGTTGGTGGGACATCAGACAACGGAGGAGCAGAAACGGTAGGCCTTGCAACCTTGGCCTTCTTTTTAGGCGGCTCTGCCTCGACGGTTGACTCTGGATCCATATGTAGGGCCAAAAGTTTTAACCTCTGGTTCTTGAGGTATTGTTTTAAGGCCGACAGACTACTACTGAGGATTTTTAGTACAAACGACTGTCAGATACTACAGGTGGTGTGGTCGTGTTCCTGGCCTAAGCAGAACAAGCAAACTTCATGTGAATCTTTATGCAGAATTTGATGTCTGCACCTACATTTCCCCTTTCTAGCAGACATCAACTAAGAATAACAAGCAACCAAAGCTCAGACAAGAAAAAAGGTTTCCCCAACTTTAGACGTCTTGAAGACAGCAGAGCAAAGTGATCAATTTGAAGATCAACTGCTGCAGAAAAGTTCTGAGGTCTATGCATGCAGACATCACATTTAAGGCCCCTGGTTTACGGCCCTGCATGTGACGTTCCACACACCTGGCAGCAACCGGGCTTAAGCTTTTGCACAAGAGCTGGATGTTTGGGTCGCCTGAGGCGGAGAATCCCACAATAAGAATACTGTAACATGAGAAGAGGACATCTGTTGTTTTATATATTAATGACTGGACTGATTAGCAAAATAATGTTAGGCATAGAACAAATAGAACACATTTAGAAAATGATGCATCTATTTTCTGCAAAGATCATTCAACCCCTATGAAACAAGATGATGCCCCTGACAACTTTGGAATCCTGGATGCAGGTATTCAGCAATCTGAGAATCCAGTTTGTTTAGAAGGAACCAAAAAAAAGAAATAAAGGAAGAAGTTCACAACAAATAACAAGGAAGAAAAAGAAACCGATTAATGACTGTAAAGAAAAGACAATATGTAGTAAAAAAAGACACTGCTTTTTTTATGTAACACACATGTTACAGGGAATGATGATATTTTTATATCAGAAAGCCTTCAGTCTACCAAAAAAGGCATCCTTTTTCCAATGGAGAAGGTAGAAAAAAAGAGGCAAGAAGCAAGTGAAAAGGAAAAAATCAGAACTGAACATGGAAGGATTGAAGAACATTACTGTAAGAAAAAAGAAGAGAAAGACAGATGTTGACTACATGGCTCAAGCTGTGGATTTACAATACCAGCTTGATAAGAATTTAATACACAATGAACACACAGGGATTAATAAGACTAATAGTGATGAAGATCTATCCTTTGTAACAATTGACAGAGCAGATATTACTGTATTAGAAGCTGAAGATTAGTCAGAGCTGACCAGCAAAGATATTCTTGTAATTGGAGATTCAATTATTAAAGGAAATTATACTTATATTTGCAGAGATGATAATGAACATCGAACAGTGTGCTATGCTTGACAGGAACAAAAAGAGAAGATGTGAAACAAGCCTTGGAACACCATACTGTAAGGAAGTATGGATCTGTTTTTATTCATGTTGGCACAAATGATGTCACCCGCAAGGATTCTCTGTTAGTAGGGAACTGTCAGCCCTCTTAGATAGTATAGCTTGTAGTGGAGTTAGGACATACTTTTCACAAATCACCTATAGAAAGGATCACTGTGAATGAAAAGATTTTTTGGTTAATACCTACATGGAAAAAATGTCCTGTTTTAAAAAATGGAAATGTGAAGGGCATCCAAGCCTAGTTTTGGGCACGTGTTCAGACAGGATGATGCTTACTTGTCAAGATTAGGGAAGAGAATTTTTGCAGCAGATATTTTGCAGTATTTGACAAACACCAAGAAGGATTTTTGCCAGGTCAAAAATTTAACAGTTCAGAGACAGCAACATTTGATGCATCTCTGATGGTTGTTAATGCTAGAAGCATTATTAATAAAGTTTTTTTATTGGAAAATTTGCTACGTTCCCACAAGACTGATGTTGTTACTGTTTGTGAAACATGGTTAAAGAACAATGACTGGAAACCAGTTCTGGCAGGGTATAAATGTTTTTACTGTAACAGACATTCTAACAAAAAATCAGGTGGAGTGGAGGTGTTATGATAGGGATTAAAGATAAGTATGTGACCTGTGATTATTACATGTTCAATGATAATACCAATACTATAGAGTCTTAGACTGTGTAACTGTGACAATAAAGACAACCCTGGAACATATAACAATTGTTGGAGTGTATAGACCACCAAAATCAAGTGCAGATGACCTAGAGGAATTCATACATTTCTTGCATGAAACATTGGAGGGAAGAATAATACTAGCTGGGGACTTAAATTTACCAGAAACAGACTGGAATAATATTGATTCAACAGTGTTAGTAAGGAAATTATTCACAACGTATATTCAGGAGCAACAAGTGCTTCAGACTGTAAAAAAACCTACTAGGGGACGGAACATACTAGACATCGTTTGCGTTCCTAAAGAAATTACTGTAACTTCAAGTCAAGTTTTAACCCATTGATGCGCAGTGATCATGGGATTATAAAGGTTAATTTGCTGCTAGATAATTCTGCCAAACTGAAATCTAAGCCAATGCACAGAGGGTTAATTAAAATTATATGGAAGCAAAACAGTCACTATGTAAAACTAACTGGAATGTGGTGTTCAGTGGAAAAACTGCAGATGGAATGTGAATGTGGAAAGTTTTGAAAGAGAAACTGTTTAAGTGTTAAAAAAATCAAAACATGTTTAACATCAGGGGGATATATTCCATAAGAACAATATTCTGATTAAGGTGAGAGATAAAAAATTTTAGAAATGGAAGAGAGGTCGAACTACAACTTTGAAAACTGAAATAAATAAACTGGACAAACAGATTAAGTATAGTGTGAGACAAGATCAAGAAGAACTTGAAGAAAATTTATATAAAGATATCGAGCATAATAGGAAACATTTTTATAGATACTTAAGATGTGGAAGGATTAAAGACACACAAATTGATAAACTGTGTGCAGATTCTAAAATTTCTTCTCAAACACAACAGATTATAGATATATTTACAAAATCTTATGCAAAAACAGTTTTGGCTCTACAAAAGGGGTGATAAATTGTCTGAGTGACATCCAGGTAACTCCAGATACTAGAATCAAATTAGATTATGTTAAAAAGTACAGTTGTGTACACTTACCATAAATGTAGATGCTCAAGTGTATTCACTGTTGCAGTGATCACATTTGGGTTGTCTTTTCAAGGGTAGCCCTCAGTCGGCCCGGATACCAGATGCTTAGTATTTCTGCATTGGTTGCTGTCACTTCAGGACTGACGTCAGGTCATCAGGGGTATAAAATCAGGCAACCGATGCCAATACATCAGTTTTTCTTGCCCTGTCAGGAGCCCCCAAATAGGGAGCTAGGTTATGGTGGAAGAACACCATCAGTAGAAAGTAAATACCAAAAATTTTCTGTAAGGAGAGAGTAAGAGAGAGACAGAGAGACAAGGGGGATGGAGGGAGGGAAGCCAGGACTGCCACAGTGAATACACTCGAACATCTACATTTATGGTAAGCGTACACAACTGTACTATGTTCTTCATGTTTCACTGTTGCAATCATCACATTTGGGTTGATTCCCAAAGCTGAAGAAAATGGGTGGAGACAGTCAAGACGACTGGGAGCTGGCTAGGATGCCCTGCAACACTGCAGTGGCAAAGCCTGCCCTGGATTTGGAGAAAATAGGCAGGTGGTAATGCTTGGTGAAGGTATGAACAGATGTCCATGTTGCAGCCTCCAGAATTTCCTTGGTGGGGATCCCTCTGAGAAAAGCTGCAGAGGTGGAGGTTGCCCTGGTGGAATGTGTCCTGACCCCCTTTGGGGGCAGTTTCCCATGCAGTGTGCTATCCATTTAGAAATTGTTTGTTTGGATATGGCCTTGCCCTCTGCCCCTGCTGCGAAGCTGATTAGCAATTGATCAGTTTTTCTAAAAGATTTAGTCCTGTCCGGACAGAATCTGAGCTGTCTGTGCACATCTAGAGTGTGCAGAATCCTTTCCCCCTTGTTTTGTGGGTTAGGGAAAAAGGTGGGCAAATGAATGGACTGGTTGAGAGGCACACTGGACACCACTTTAGGCATGAAGGATTGGTTAGTTCTGAGGGAGACCCTGTCAGCATGGAAAATGATGAAGGGCTCTACTGCCATGAGTGCTTGTAGCTCTGATACTCTAAGTTGAAGTGATGGCCAGAAGCAAGGCCGTTGTCTTCCAAGAGAGGAATTTTAACTCTGCTGAAGCTGCAAGTTCAAAGGGGGGTAGGGACAGCTTTTCCAAAACAAAGTTAAGGTCCCAAGCTGGGGTAGGAGCTCTTCTGGGTGGCCTTAACTTGTTAGCGACTCTTAGGAACTGTTTGATGACAGGGTGTGAGAAGAGATGTGGCTTTGTGCTGTAATGAGCAGAGATGGCAGAGGCATGAATTTTAATAGAAGAGAAGGAAAGACCCCCGCGTAGTAGGTCTGCTATGTAATCCAGGATGAGCAGTAGGGAGGGCTGTGCCGTTTCTGCTCCCTTAGCCTGGATCCAGGTGCAAAACCTTTTCCACTTGTCAGCATAGGATTTTCTAGTGCTGGGGCATCTGGCCTCACGTATAACATCTATTCTAGAACTTGTTTGCTTAGGTTGGCAGCTTGAAAAGAGGTCAGGTAATATGCCAGGTTGAGGGTCTGCAATTATGCATGAATTCTCCATTCCTCTGGGACAGAAGTGTTGGGATCTGAGGTAGGTGGCAGGGGTGACGGGCTGCGTAGCAGTGGGTACTAGTGCTGGCGTGGCCAGTCTGGGGCAATCAGGATTGCCCTCAGTTTTTCCTCCCTTATTTTGAGCAGTACCCTTGAAATGAGTGGCAGAGGGGGAAATGAAAGATCGAGAGGTTTACCCACTGGAAGGACAGATCATCCACTTTCCAGGCCTTGCTGTGAGGTTCCGTGGTACAGAATTTGTTGAGCTGATGATTGGAGTGGGAGGCAAAGAGGTCCACCTTTGGGGTGCTCCATTTCTGGGATACAAGGGTGAAGGTGCTCTGGTCTAGCTGCCACTCATATGGGTCTAGCAGGTTTCTGCTTAAGTTGTCTGCCAGAGAGTTTAGGGAGCCTGGCAGAAATTGTACTAGCAGGTGTAGCTGCATGGCTGAGGCCGTGTGCCAAAGGGTCATGGCGAGCCTGCAGAGAGGATAAGAGTGAGTCCCTCCCTGCTTGCTGATATACCACATCACTGCGGTGTTGTCTGTTTTGATCAGTAGAGGCTCCGGGGAGGGTAAGGGTCTGAAAGCTGTCAGGGTGTGCTGAACAACTAGCATCCCTTTTTGGTCGATGTGCAGATGTATTTGATTTGGGCTCCAATGGCCCTGAATGCACCTGCTGTCTAGGTGTGCACCCCAGGCATAGTCTGATGCATCTGTGGTGAGGGTCTGGGTGGCATGGGGTTGTGAGAAGGGAAGTCCCTTGTTGTGGTTGCATGCTGCTGCTGCCCACCAAAGAAAATCTTTCCTTAGACAAGATATCATTGGTATGATAGTTTCCAGGTCTTGAAAGTGTTGACACCAAAGGCTTTTTAGGTACCATTGTAGTTTCCTCATACTCAGTCTGGCATATGGAATGAGCAGAATGCAGGAGGCCATGAACCCTAGAGCTTGTAGGATTTTCCTTGCGGATAACTGGGTTCTGGTGGCTAGTTGAGAGAAGTAGCCTGTCAGGTAGGCTTGTTTTTCTGGCGTAAGGAATGCCATCTGGGATACTGTGTCCAGGCTTGCTCCCAGGAATACAATTTTTTTGTGTGGGGACTAGGTTTGATTTATTTTCATTGATAGTATACCCCAGGGAGGTCAGTAGGTCCTTTACAAAGGTCAGGTGCTGTAGCAGCCTTTCCTGACTGGACTGCCTGAATCAGGCAATCGTCCGAGAGGTAGTTGTCTCTAAATGCCCTATATACATGAATAAGATCTCCTCTTAGATATCTGTAAGAGACACTGTACAAGTTCAGATATTTTAGTCTTTCATAATAACTTAAATTTTCACATCCATGGATGCCCTTGGTGTATTTCTGATGTGGAGTAAATTTTAATATTTCTCTGTCTGCAAAAAGCAATGGCTGGAGCCAGGCATTTTGTGAAAATCTGGGAGCAGTGGATAAGCCAAAGGGAAGCGCAGAGAACTGAAAGTGCATACATCCAGCCCTGAAATGTACATATTTCCTGCAAGATTCCCTGATTGGGATGTGTAGGTAGGCCTCTTTTAGGTCTAGGGTGCCTAACCAAGCATCCTTGGAAAGCACAGGAAGAAGCTACTGGAGGGTGAGCATTTTGAATTTTGGTTATCACCAGAAAGGTGTTTAGAATGGATAAATAGAGGATTGGGCGCCAGGGGCCCTCTTTACTGGGTACCAGGAAGAGTCTGGAATAGAAACCTTGGCCTATCTGATCTGCAGGAACATGTTGTATTGCCCTCACAGAGAGCAGGGGAAAGGACTTGCTTTTTGGCCTCCACCTACTGGTTTGGAGAACAATATGGGAACCCTTTTGGGGTTTGGCAGAGTGTGGAAATAAAATTTGTATCCCTGGGACACTATGTTGAGGACCCATCGGTCACTGGTAATAGAGACCCAGTTGCTTGCATGGAAGGAGTGTTTTTCTCCTAGGGGCACAAGCAGGTGGGCAGAGTTAAGGGATGGAGGTGTAAAGTTATTGTAAGTTCTTACCATGGGGGGGGGGTGGCTTAGCACTCCCTGGTTTTGAAGAGGAGGATCTCCATTGCTTAGATCTCTGCATTCGCTGGGGCTGCTGTCTGGGGGGGGGGGGGGTCTGCTTCCCCTGGGTCTGGGCTGAGCTGGCCTGGAGGGGGAAGGAAAGGATCAGTGCTTGGAGGGGCAATGCCTACTGAACCCCAGAGGCTGGACCTGTAAAAAGTCCGTCTGCACAGATTTAACTTTTTCTTCCATCTTTTTTTAAGACCTCTTCTGCCTTGGTGCCAAACAAATTGTCTTTGTTCAATGGTGCGTCCAATAAGTTGGATTTAACATGGTCTGGCAAGGTCTGTTCCTTTAGTGAAGCATGCCTTCTAAGGACAGAACCAGTGACTGCTGCCCTGCAAGATGCTTCTAGGGCCAAAGCCACATTGCAAGGTGTGCTTAGTAACTTGACTTGCAGAATGCATAAGTTCTTGTAATTCTTTATTTTCTTCACAAGCAGGAAAGGAAGATATTTTTTGTTTGAGGAGTTCCATGGTATGTTGCTGATATTTCAGCATGTGGAACTGACAATTTAATGCTCTAATAGCAAGAGTAGCAGAGACGTATACTTTTTTTACCCCATCTGTCTAAAGATCGGGAATCCCTGTCTGGGCAGGTGGGATTCTTACCTGAAGTTGCTTTGATTCCAGGCACTCTGTAGTACCCATCAGGTTTTCTGGGAACAGGAGGAAGGGTGCCAGGAGCTGAACTGGATTCCATAAAAACATCATCCACAACATCCAGGACAGGAGGAATGGCCAAAGGTCTGTGCTGTGGTAAATCTAAGAATTCCCAGAGTCTTTTTGACTGAGGATAGTCTTGACATTCCCATTGGAAATGCTCCCTTAAAGTATGAAAGGTTTCACCAAATGAAAAATCCTCGGGTGGAAAGGCAGAAGGAATGGATTCCTCTGCATCAGAATCCTCATAAGCAGAGAGGGGCTGCATGTCTTCATATTCAGAAGCATCAGAGTCATCGGACTCCTGTTCAGATAAAACTACTGGGGACAAGTCTCTTTTTCTTTTGGAAGTGGTAGACTGGCTTCCCCTGATGAGCATAATAAGGTCTTCCACCATTTTAACCATTTGAGATTGAGGCAAAGAAGCAGGTGCATGAGCTTCGGTCGTTGTTTTTTTGGGTGTAGTTCATACTCTGGGCCTTAGAAAAGTACAGTTTTGTACCTACCATAAATGCAGATGTTTGAGTGCGCATACAGCTGCAGTCATCACACTTGGGTTATCCTGCCGTCAGGCGGGTCCTCGGTCGGCCGAATTCCAAAGTCTAGGTCTGTCGTCGCTTCTTCCCTGACGTCAGTGCGGCAGGGGTATAAAAGAGGCAGCCGACGCCATTTTCTTCAGTTTTTCTTGCCCCAGATGTCAGGTGCCCCCAGAAAGGAAGGCAAAACATGATGTCATGCAAACATACATAAGTAGATAAATCAAAACAGTAGTTGCAAGCAAGTACACCACAAAGGAATACCCCAGATAGGTTGTATGTTAAAGGTGTTTGTCATAAGCCCTGTCCTAAGAGGAGATGGAGGGAGGGTAACCTGGACTGCAGCTGAATGCGCACTCGAACATCTACATTTATGGTAGGTACAAAACTGCACTATGTTCATCGTGCATACAGCTGCAGTCATCACACTTGGGTAGAATCCCAAAGCTAAGTAAGGGTGGCTGGTACTAGGCGGAATTAGGAGGGGCTAGAATGCCCTGCAGGACTGCTGTGGCAAAGCCCGCTCTAGATTTTGAGTACAGTGGAAGGTGGTAGTGCTTGGAGAAAGTGTGCACTGAACTCCAAGCAGCTGCTTCCAAAATGTCCTTGGTAGGGACCCCCCTGAGGAAAGCTGCTGAGGTAGCTGTAGCTCTGGTGGAGTGGGATCTGATGTATACAGGCACTGATTTTCCATGAAATGAATAACAAAAGCGTATGCAGTGGGCTATCCATTTTGAAATAGTCTGTTTGGAAATAGCCTTTCCTTGAACACTTGTAGCATAAGACACAAAGAGCTGCTCAGATTTTCTGAATGACTTTGTTCTGTCCAAGTAATAACGAAGTTGCCTGTGAATGTCCAAGGAATGTAGTAGTCTACTTCCTTTGTTCTGTGGATTTGGATAAAAGGTAGGTAAATGAATAGACTGATTCAAAGCCACACTGGATACTACCTTTGGCATGAAGGTAGGGTTGGTTCGTAAGGAAATCCTGTCCTGATGGAAAATGATGAATGGTTGCACAGCCATGATGGCCTGTAACTCCAAAACCCTGTGTGCTGAAGTAATAGCCAGAAGGAAGGCTGTTTTCCATGACAAGTACTGTAGCTCTGCTGAAGAAGCCGGCTCAAAAGGAGGCAGTGTCAGCTTCTCCAATATGAAGTTGAGGTCCCAAGCTGGAGCTGGTGGTTTCCGTGGGGTTTTTATATTTTTTGCCCCTCTGGGGAACTGCATTTATAGAGGATGTGTGAATAAAGGAGGATCCGTATTGTATTGTGCTGAAATGGCTGAAGCGTAGATCTTGATGGAAGAGAAGGAGAGGCCACTGTTTAACAACTCAGTTAGGTACTGTAAAATCTGAGGTATATTTATTACCCAAGGATTCTGACCCTTTGCTTGATTCCAGGAACAAAATCATTTCCATTTGGCGGAGTAGGTTTTTCTAGTAGAGGGTCTCCTGGCCTCCAAGATGACATCCTGTACCTCCTTGGAGAGGAGAGTTTGTTGGTAAACTAAGGTATTCTCCATGCAGCCTGATTTAGAGTTCTGAGCTGGCTGTGAAGGGTCTTGTAGTTGTGCTGGGACAACAGAAGAGGAACTTGAGGAAGGATCCATGGTGGGGAGTGTGACAGGCTCTTTAGGAGAGGATACCAGTGCTGTCGTGGCCTGTCTGGAGCAATGAGAATCATTTGTGGCCTCTCTGCTATGGTTTTTAATAGGACTTTGGCCAGTAGAGGTAGAGGCAGGAAGGCATAGACTGTCAATGTTGTTCAATTGAAAGAGAGTGCATCCACTTTCCAGGCCTGTGGATGATAGGTCCTTGAGCAGAATTTTTCCAACTGGTAATTTCTGTGGGTAGCAAATAGATCTATGTCTGGCTGTCCCCATGCCTGAGTTATCTTTGAGAAGACTTGAGGATGCAACTTCCATTCGTGTGGGTCTGTCATATTTCTGCTTAAGTTGTCTGCCAGTGTGTTTTCCTTCCCTGGCAGGAATTGTGCCTGTAGTTGAATTTGTAATTCCAGTGCTGTGTTCCACAGGGTCATGGCTTGCCTGCACAGGGGGTATGAATGCGTTCCCCCCTGTTTGTTTATGTACCACATGACTGTGGTGTTGTCTGTCCTTATTAATAGCTGGCCTGGATGCAGTAGGGTCTTTGAAGGTCATAAGAGCATTTTGTACAGCTAGTATCTCCTTTTGGTTGATGTGTAGGTGCATCTCTTTTTGGGACCATTTTCCCTGAATACATTGACCTGCCATGTGTGCTCCCCGGGCGTAGTCTGAGGCGTCTGTTGTGATGATTTGAGTTGCTTGTGGTAAACAGAAAGGAAGACCTGTGTTTCTTTGGCATGCTTGAGCCCACCACAAAAATTCCTTTTGAAGGCATGGAATGAGTGGTATAATTGTTTCCAAGCTGTGGCTGTGTTGAGACCATAATTTTTTTAGGTACCATTGTAGTTTCCTCATATGCAGCTTTGCAAATGGTATTAGTAGGATGCAAGATGCCATGAACCCCAGAGCCTGCAGGAGTTTCCTTGCAGTTAGCCTGGTTAAAGTTGCCATTTTGTTGTAGTATTGAGACAGTTGCCCTTGTTTGTCTGACGTGAGGTAGGCCATATGGGTTGTTGTATTTAAGCTGGCACCCAGGAAAATTATCTGTTGAGAAGGTATTAGTTTTGATTTCTTTTTGTTCTCTGTGAACCCCAGGCAGTTTAACAGTTTTATTACAAATGCCAGATGTTGCAATAGAAGGTCCTTTCTGTCTGCTTGGATCAGGCAGTCATCCAGATATGGGTAGATTTGGATTCCTCGTTGTCTGCAGAAGGCAATTACTGATGCCAGGCATTTCGTAAACACTCTGGGCGCAGTAGATAAGCCAAAGGGCTCTACTAGTAGACTTCTTAGCCCCAGCATCTGAAGAAGCAGAGGAAGAAAAAGCTGGTCTTCTAACAAAAGATGTTTTGGCAAGGAAATTCCTATAGAATTTGGGAACTAGTGAGACAAACGTGTTTTAATTCCTGAAGTTCCTTTCCTTTTATCTGTAGGGCTTTAAAGAGTTCTGCAGCTGCTGAGTACACTTATCTAGCAGAGCATCAAGTAACTTAGCTTTTATGTCATCAGGCAATGATGGAAGCCTTAACCAGGAATGTCTCCTAAGCACAGAGGCAGAAGCAGCAACCCTGGAGGATGCCTCTACAGAATCATAGCTACAGTTGATGGAATTTCTAGCTACCTGAAAAGATGCAGCCAAAAGTGAGAGAACCTGTGACCTAACCTCTGAGTCTGATACCCGTGTCTAAGCCTGAGAAGCCAGAGATAGCATAGCCAAAAAATATCTAGACATATGTGTCTGGTAGTTAATAACTCTAGTAGCTAAAGTAGAAAAAGCACATACCTTCTTACCCAGGACTTTGGTTTCCTATTCAGAAGGAAGGAAGAAACTTGGCAGAAGGAGACAAGCGAGAAGATTTATCAGAAACAATGGAGACCACAACTGGATCAGCACAGGGGCACTAATAGAGAAACTTGCAGTCACCTGGTACTTTATAAAATCTATCAGGCCTCTTAGAAGCAGGTGCCTGGAAGTCAGGTATTTTGAAGAAAGAAGCAAAAAAGTGTCCAGGAAAGCTGGAGGAACAGCAGAGGGAGCAGGAACCTCTCTATTTGTAGAAGATCATAATAACGCTTTTGTTCCTCAGAAATCTGGGAGGAATCCCATTTGAAGAACTCCCTCATCTTATTAATGGTTTATCGAAAGGAAAGTTCTTCAACTGGGGAGTCTCTCCCATTAGACTCCTCCTCAGGGGATGCATATTCCAGAGGGGAAGTAATCTGAGTGGAATACGCAAGGGAGTCTTCATCCCAGGAGGAATCCTCAGAATCACAGGGAAGACCCTGAGGTATAGCAGCCTACAGAAGAGAAGAAGTAAAAGCAGGAAGAGGGGAGAGAGGAAGGCTTGAAAGCCATCAAGGCCTTAAGACCCTGGGAGAAGCCAGCCCAGTCGGACTGAGGGGTGAAAGGGACATTCAGATGCTTGGTCTTTTGTATTTTCTTAACATGTCTTTCCATATGAGGAGACAAAGAGGAGAAACCCAACATGGGCATAATGTCCAGCGTAGGCAGTGATGGATCCCTAGTCAAAATGGCAGGAACTTCGCCAGAGTCCTCAGAAACACAAGCTGTGGTTCCCCCCTGTCATCCAGAATGGATGCCTGCATTGCCTCGGACGTGCTACCCAACCTCCAGACCATCAGGTCTTCACTGACCTCAAGAGGGATGTCAGAGGTAGTAGGTGCAGCCGAAGAGTTTTCAGATTTCTGCTTACTCACCTTTGTCTTCAAACTCGGCTTGGCTAAAGGACCCACACCACCTTCCATACCATCTCTAGTGAGTTGCTGACTCTAAAGATAGAGATTTAAGGCAGAAAGACAGCTATGTAAAGTCTTTGGCATGAAGGTCTGACAAATGGACCAGGAATGGTAATCATGGCTAGGCCCTAAACAAAAAGACAGTGTGTGTAGCTATCTGTATGCGGACTCTGCCTTTCACACGTACACTTGCCCTTTCTGGATGACATGAACAACAGCAAACAGCAGTAGCAATAAAAAGAATCCCCATCGGGGTACTTATCTGAAGCTAGAAGCAACACATGGAATCCGACTGCAAACTGTATGCAAGAGTCAACCTTACGAAATGGCGAGGAAAAGTTCTAAGGATGGTACACGCGGACGTCCTTTTATGGCTCACAATGTCAGAGCCTATGTGTGAAGTACTGGCAGTGGCTATAAGTTTTTTTAGGAAGGCTGGACATTGGGTCGTTGGGCGGAAGACAACCCATGTGTAAAGAATACTGCAATACTGACTAGAAGGACATTAGGTTTTCTTGGAGGCATAAGATGCAGGATGCCTTTAAATAACTGACCTCAAAACAAGAAGCCAAGGGAGGATTCAAGGGCAGACGAGCAAAAATGGCTGACAAATGGGCCTTCATGGAAGAATAGGCCAAGTCAGACTGGAGCAACTCACACAAACAGCATAATACTAAAGGGACCCCCACTGAAAAAAGGGTCGTGGTTACAAGCATGGCACCACACAGAAAATCTTTTCCATTTGGACATGAAAGATTTTTTGTTTGAGGGTTTCCTTGTCTCCTGTAAAATCCTGCGCACATCCTCAGAAAACAGGTGCCTAAAAGAGATCAAAGCCCTATCACCCACAGTGTCAACTGAAGAGTAGACAAGTGAAGATGGATGAGAGACCCCTTATCCTGTATGAGGAGGTCCAACTGGTAAGATAATTTGTGGTGACTGACCCTGGCCATATCCATTAACAGGAGGAACCAGTGCTGTCTTGGCCAAAAGGGAGTCACTAGACAGATTTTTGGAGAGTCCAGCCAAATCTTCTGCAAGACTTTAAGTAGAGGAAGAGGACAGAAAGCATAAAGAAACATCCCTTTCCAAGGAAACAAGAGGGCACCTGTCTTCCATGTCAGATGGCATAGTACTCTGGAACAAAAGAGAAGGAGCTACTTGTTCAGAGGGCAGGCAAAAAGATCATCCCGAGGAATACCCCACCAATAGACAATGTCCAGAAACACATCTCTGTGATGCATGGGATCATAGGAAGTTAGTAGGTTAATGGCCCTAGGGCCCTTACAAGCCTAGCCAAGGTCTGCCCTTGTTTCCATGATCAGCACCTATTGCTCTTCTCCAAGAGAGATACAGGTGGAACCCCCAGGGTGAATTTACAGTTACCCCTCCAATCGTCCAGACTGAAGCTGAAGAGGGCTCTGCTTGACATGAATTGAGAGTCTGTTCCACAGGTGTGGTAACCTCTGCGAGACAAATCTGTCCCTCCAGCAGGTTCTATTAATACCACATACCAGGTTAAGGTCTTTACAATGAGTAACCAATGAGCCATTAGACTTAAGGCTATGCAGCATTTTCAATAAAGCAGAGACAAAGACTACTTTATATGCAAGGCAGAGATTGCCTCTGATTAGGTGGTATGAAACAGAGTAAAGTGACAGTGACTTCAGCTGATCCACATAGGACAGATGCTGAAGACCTTTAATTCTCTTTCTGAAGAACTTTTGTGGTCACTCCAATTACTGCAAGTGCCTGGAAAGGTACATACAAAAAGGGTCGTTGTACTCTTACTGGCCTGATGAGGGAAGAGTACAGGAAGCTTATAACTTCTTTTTTTTCTGGAGGCAATGCCCATACTTATGAGATCAGCAATATAGAATGTGCTTCTTACCACTGTGTAGACATGGTGATCAAAGGTAAGGTTGCTGTCAACCTGTGTGCCTAGGTCTCTCACCACTGAGTGCATGCTTAGGATGTTTCTACTGATGTGGTAGTTAGCCAGAGCATTGCTCTTAATGAAAGGGATGATAACACATTTTTTTGCATTAAGTTTAAGGCCATGACTGGCACCAATCATTAGTTTGCATAAGATCCTCTTGTAGGATGTTGACATTGTTTGGGGATTCCATGACTGCTCCCAGTTTGCAGTCGTCAGCAAACTGTCAGCCACAGACCTTTAGTTTTTGCTTGTACTTTGGAGAAATAGATTCTGAATAGTAGAGGTCTCAGGACTGATCCCTGTGGAACACCACTGGTTATGGGTCTGCTGCTGGAGGCAGATTCCCCTCCTTTGACTGTATGGAATCTATCAGTGAGCCAGCTAGCACCCACCTAATGATATAAGAGTCGATACCTAGTTGGGTGAGCTTGTCACTAATGCCCGAGTGGGGAATAGTGGCAAAAGCCTTGGCCAAGTCCAGTTAAGCTGTATGCACAGTTTTCCCCTCGCCCAGGGCTCTGGTGACTTTCTCGAAGAAGTCCACCAGGTTTAACAGGCATGATCTCCCTTTGACAAATCCAAACTGAGTAGGGTCAAGTGTCTGGAGATTACGTATATCTTTGTTGATAAGATCCATGATGATTCGCTCCATGGTCTTGCAGATAAGGCTAGTCAACCTAATAGGTCTATAGTTCCCAGGGTCAGTGTAAGCAGCACCTTTGTGCAAGGGGATAATGGTGGCCGTTTTAAATTCAGCTGGGACGAAGCTGGTGCTTAGAATATGACTGAAAAGAGTACCAAATGGTGTTGCTAATTCTTGTTGGAGCCCATGTAGGATGCAGCCTGGGATGTTATCAGGTCCCATAGATGCTGTGTTTTAGAGAGGGCATTTACGACCTGCTCTCTAGAGATACAAGGTGGGGGACAGGTGGAAGGAATGTCATGGGGTATGTGTGGTGGGGGTGTATGTGGTATCATTAACTACCAGTTTGGCGCAAATCTAGGTATTACCTTTTAGGGTACAGATGAAAAGTACAGTTTTGTACCTACCATAAATGTAGATGTCCGATAGGCATGCATCTGCAGTCCTTACAAATGGGTTGTCCTGTCGTCAGGCAGCCCTTCGGTCGGCCGGATTCCAAAGTCTGGGTCTGGCCTCGGCTGGTGTCGCACTTCACCCGACGTCATAGCTGCAGTTATTCGGGTATAAAGGCATCAGCCGACGCCATTTTCCTCAGTGTTTCTTGCCCCAGATGCCAGGTGCCCTCTAGGAAGGCTAAATTTGGATAAATGCAAATGGTTCCAAATAGTAGAGAGCAAACAAAAAATAAGCATGTATGTACATATATACAAAGAAATACACCATAATAGATTCCCCCAGCTAGCTACAAGATGGGCAAATACCCTAGGAGTACCACAGACGGGAAGGAGGGTGGGTAATCCTGACTGCAGATGCATGCCTATCGGACATCTACATTTATGGTAGGTACAAAACTGTACTATGTCCTTCAAGGATGCATCTGCAGTCCTTACAAATGGGTAGAATACCATAGCCAAACTGGGGGAGGAGGAGAAATAAGATTATGGTGTGGTTAAGATCCCTTGCAAAACAGCAGTGGCAAAACCTGCTCGGGATCTGGGGTATAAAGGTAAATTATAATGCTTGGCAAATGTATGCACGGAGCTCCAAGTAGCAGCCTCTAAAATGTCTTTGGTAGCCACTCCTCGTAGGAAAGCTGTGGTAGTGGCTGTAGCCCTTGTAGAGTGAGGCCTGATGTTTTCTGGAGTTTTCTTCCCATGGTAGGAGTAACAAAATCTAATGCAATTTCCTATCCACTTAGAGATTGTCTGTTTTGAAATTGCTTTTCCTTCCATTCCTGTTGCATATGCTACCAATAGCTGGTCAGTTTTCCTATTGCCCTTGGTCCTGTCCAGGTAGTAACGTAATTGTCTATGTACATCCAGGGTATGCAACAGTCTTTCTCCCCTGTTCTGTGGGTTGGGGAAGAATGTAGGTAGGTGGATAGCTTGGTTTAAAGATACCCTGGAGACCACCTTTGGCATAAAAGTAGGATTTGTTCTCATGGATACTCTATCTTGATGGAATATCAGGAAGGGCTGTACTGCCATTAATGCCTGTAGCTCAGATACCCTTCTTGCTGAAGTGATTTCAAGCAGGAAAGCAGTTTTCCATGATAAGTATTGTAATTCTGCTGTTGCTGCTGGTTCGAAAGGAGGGAGTGTCAACTTTTCTAGCACAAAGTTCAAGTCCCATGCTGGCAATGGTGGTTTCCTAGGTGGTTTTACATTTTTAATTCCTCTCAGAAACTGTCTGAGCAGAGGATGTGAGAAGACTGGAGGATCCAAGTTGTATTCTGCTGAAATAGCTGATGCATGAATCTTAACGGAAGAATAGGACAGGCCGTTGTGGAAGAGCTCTGCCAAATATTCCAGGATGTTGGCTATATTTACCAGTGACACATTTTCTCCTTTTGTAGTACTCCAAATGTGATATCTTTTCCATTTTGCTGAATAATTTTTTCTTGTTGAGGGTCTGCGAGCCTCCAAGATAATGTCTTTAACCCTTTGGGATAAACTTGGGTTATTTGGTCTTATGCAATATTCCAGGCAGTCAGCTGCAGTGTTTTCAGGTTTGGATGCAGGGTGTTGTAGTTGTTCTGAGTTAACAGTAAGGGAACCAGTGGTAGAGGCCATATTTGTTCCCGAGACATGCTCCTCAGTAATGGGTACCAATGTTGCCTTGGCCAGTCTGGAGCTATCAGGATGATCCTTGGACGGTCTTCTTTGATCTTCAATAGTACCTTGTGCATCAAAGGAAGTGGTGGGAATGCATATGCTGTCAGGGTTTTCCAACTGAAAGATAGGGAGTCCACTTTCCAAGCAAGTGGGTGGTACGTCCTTGTGCAGAATTTCTTCAGTTGGTGATTGCGTGGGGATGCAAATAAGTCTATTTCTGGTAGTCCCCATTTCCTTGTAATGGTTTTGAATATGTCTGGATGCAACATCCATTCGTGGGCATCCGTGGTAGTTCTGCTTAGTATGTCTGCTAGTATGTTTTCTTTTCCTGGCACAAAAATTGCTTGTAACTGAATGTTGAGGGTCAGGGCCACATTCCAGAGTTCCATTGCCATGCGGCATAGAGGGTACGAATGTGTGCCTCCCTGTTTGTTGATGTACCACATAACTGTGGTGTTGTCTGTCCTTATCAACAGTTGACCTTGTCGAAGAAATGGTCTGAATGTCTGAATTGCCAGTTTTACTGCCAGCATTTCCTTTTGATTTATGTGTAGGTGCAGCTGGTCTTGAGTCCATAAGCCTTGTATGCACTTGTCCAGCATGTCGCCCCAACCGAGGTCTGAGGCGTCCGTTGTGATGGTCTGGCTTGGTTGAGTGCTGTGGAAGGGCAGTCCTTTGTTTGATTGACAGGCCTGAGCCCACCATTCGAACTCTTGCTTCAGGCATGGGATTATTGGAATTTGGGTTTCTGGGCTGTGCTTGTGCTGAGACCATAAATTCCTTAGGTACCACTGTAACTTTCTCATATGCAGTCTGGCATGTGGAACCAAAATTATGCAGGATGCCATGAAACCCAAGGCTTGCAGGACTTTCCTTGCTGTTAGCTGGTTCTGTTTTGTTAATGCCAAGAAGTAGAGAGGGAGTTGCTCCTGTTTTTCTACTGTTAGAAATGCCATTTGTTGTGATGTGTCCAGCTCTGCACCCAAAAAGGTTATCCTTTGGGATGGTATCAGCCTTGACTTTTTTATATTGACTGTGTATCCCAGGGCTTGTAGTAGATAAATGACCCTTTTTAAGTCTTCTGCTAGTTTGTTTTTGCTGTCCGCTTGTAACAGGCAGTCGTCCAGGTAAGGGTAGATTTGAATTCCCTGAAGCCTGCAATGAGCAATTACTGATGCCAGGCATTTCGTGAACACTCTGGGTGCAGTAGATAAGCCAAAGGGCAATGCTGAGAATTGATAATGCTCTGATCCTGCAAGAAATCTGAGGTATCTTCTGAAATTTGGTCGTATGGGGACGTGCAGGTATGCCTCCTTGAGATCTAGAGTTACCAGCCAAGACTCCTTGCCCAACATGGGAAGAAGCTGCTGTAGGGTCAGCATTTTGAATTTTGGGACAATGAGGTATGTGTTTAAAGCGGACAGGTCGAGAATAGGTCGCCATTGGTTGCCTTTTCTTGGTACCAGGAAGAGCCTGGAGTAAAATCCTTGTCCTTGCTCCATAGATGGTACCTTTTCTACAGCTCTCATCCTTAGTAAGTGAGTTATTTGCTTTAGAGCTTATGCCTTTTGATTTGAAGGTAGGTTTGGCATTCCTCTCTTCCTTGGTAGAGTATGGAAGTGAAACCTGTAACCTTGGTCTATTGTCTGCAAAATCCACTTGTCTCCTGTGATGTAATGCCAGTTTACTGAAAATAAGGCTAGCTTTCCGCCTAAGGGTGCTTCTAGTTGTTCCCTGGTAGGCGGTGCTAGAGCCAAGTCACTGTGATTGTCCTGTAGTCGTGGTGGTGGCTGTATCTGTGGCTGTACCTCGCTGGTTGTTAGCCTGCCACTGACGTCCCCTGTAGGCACCTCTGGATTGACCCCTGCCTCTTGAGCGCCTATTCCTGCCTCTCTGAGCTTTGGAGGTGTCTGGAAAGGACCAATTCTTGGAGGGCCAATTCCTGCTAAACCTTGGAGGTTGGACCTGTAAGAATTCTTTGACTGTCTGGACAGATTTTGCCTTCTCTTCCATCTTCTTCATCACCTGTTGTGCGGGAGAGCCAAACAAATTGATCTTGTCCATGGGAGCATCCAGTAGCTTTGATTTAACGTGATCTGGTAAGGGCTGCTCTTTTAACCATGCATGTCTTCTGATCACTGTGCCAGTCATGGCTGATCTAAAGGAAGCCACCAGTGCATCATAGCTGCATTTTAAGGAGTGGTTACTGACCTGCTGAATGTTATGTACCATTTCCTGAACAGATTTTTTGTCTAATGGTTCATCCGAGGACAGCTTTTTAGTTAACTGGTCTAACATAAATTCTTGATACTGGATCATGTGGAATTGACAGTTCAAGGCCTTGGGTCCCTGGGAGATAGTTTTGGGATCTGCAAAAGGGGCCTTATACAAATGATAATGTGTGTACGGAACCCTGTAGTACCTATCGGGCTTAGCAGGGGCCGGAGGAAGAGAATCAGGAGCAGAACAAGCATCATTAAAGGCATCATCCACAACAGTAAGTACTGGAGGAATGGCTAAAGGCCTATGCTGTGGCAAATGCAAAAAGGTTCTAAGCCTTTTCCTAGAGTCTGAAAAATCCTGGCCCTGCCATTGAAATTGTTCCCTCATAGCATGCAAGGTTTCCCCAAAAGAAAATTCATCAGGCGGAGAGGCAGAAGGAATGGACTCTTCTGCATCAGAGTCCTCATAAGGAGAAAAAGGGGCCTCTGGAGGGTCTGAATTATCTGATTCGTCAGAGGAGCCATCTGAAGAAACTGGCTCTGGGGGCTCTACTCTAGTCCTCTTCTCTGGAGGTGGGTGAGAGGCCCTGTCTGGAAGTGGTTGGGATCCCTGGATCAAAGAAATGAGATCCTCTGCTAGACTAAGCATTTGTGAACTAGAACTGGGCCTGTGAGAGGGGGTCTTAGCAAGCACAGTTTTGGTAGTTTTTGCTGCTTTAGCCCTGGCAAAGGCCTTAATCGACATGGATGCAGGAGGCCTAGCAGCTCCATGTGCAGGGGTAGAAATATCCAAAGGGATAGTATCTGATAAATCCTGAGAACCTGCAGGAGCAGGTGGGATTTCAGTAGCAGATTCAGACAAGCTGGATGAGGCCTCGGTAAGTGGCAAGCTTTCGGCCGAAGGAAGAACCGTGGACTCGGTTTCAGCCGAAACCGAGACACTCGCGGTTGGCTTAACCGTGGTTTCGGCCGAAACCGCGGACCGCGAGTGTCGGTCCTTTTCCTTGCGTTTTTTAGAAATTTGCGTAGTCGGAGTATCCGACGGCATAATGTAAGCAAAAGTGGAGCCGAAAATTCAGACCGACGTCTAAGCGTTCGTCGGTTGAAAGAAGCACAGGCTAGACAAGCTGCTACGTCGTGGTCTGGGCCTAAGCAAGGTAAGCAGTAAGAGTGGAAATCTTTATAAGGTATTTGTTTCCCACAATTTAAACAGTTATTCACTTTTTCTGACATCGGCTGAGGCAAGAAAGAGTCCCCAACGGGGTACTTAGCTTTTTAGAAGTCTTCGGTAGTAGAAGTATTCGGTAGTAGTAATCTCTGGTTCTGACCGACCGGCACTTGCGAACAGCTTCTGCTTCGGGCGCCACGCGGCAAGAAGGACTGGGGAAAATGGCGTCGGCTGATGCCTTTATACCCGAATAACTGCAGCTATGACGTCGGGTGAAGTGCGACACCAGCCGAGGCCAGACCCAGACTTTGGAATCCGGCCGACCGAAGGGCTGCCTGACGACAGGACAACCCATTTGTAAGGACTGCAGATGCATCCTTGAAGGACATCTAAAGAACACCTTATGACTGTCCTTAGTTGAGAACACTAATTTGGATTCGTACTTTCCTTTGGAGGATCTCATAGCATCCATTCGTAAGCTTGTGTTTCGGACCTGCTCACTCAGTCTGCCATGAGATTGTGCTCTGAAGGAATGTAAAGCACCTGAAGAGTTAGCTGATAACTGACAGCCACCTCCCAAGCCTGAAGAGCCATCCTGTGGAGAAGATAAGATTTTGTGCCTCCCTGCTTGTTGACATATCACACAACTGTAGAGATGTCAGTGTACACCTTCAAGGGGCCTGGACAGAACATGGGGTGAAAAAGCATGAAAAGTCAGAATCAGAGCTCTCATCTCTTTGATGTTGATATGGTCCAACTTCTGATGGTGAGCTAAAGACCCTGTACTTTCAGGTGACCACATGAAAAGTACAGTTGTGTATACCTACCATAAATGTAGATGTTCGAGTGTCTTCACTGTTGCAGTCATAACTGTAGGGTACTCCTGCCGGCAGGCAGCCCGAGGTCGGCCAGAATATCAAAGTCTGGGTCCGGCGTCGGCTGTATCAGCTAGAACCCTGACGTCAGAGCGTATGGGTATAAGGCCGACAGCCGACGCCATCTTCTCCAGCCTTTCTTGCCCCTGATGTCAGAAGCCCCCATAAACCAAAAGGTGTCCCAAAGGAAACACAAATACACCAAAAAGGTAGTGGAAAGGAAAACACATTAGGCAAATAGAAACAAGAGGGGTCTGGAGGGAGGGAAACACCGACTGCAACAGTGAAGACACTCGAACATCTACATTTATGGTAGGTATACACAACTGTACTATGTTCTTCGTGTTTCACTGTTGCAGTCATAACTGTAGGGTAGAATCCCAAAGCTGAGAATACGGGAGGAGGTTATGAAGAAGAAGGAGCAGCTAGAAGACCCTGCAAAACAGCAGAGGCAAAGCCTGCCCTAGACTTAGAGTACAAAGGGAGGTTATAGTGCTTGGGAAAAGTATGCACCAAGCTCCAAGTGGCAGCCTCCAGAATGTCCTTGGTAGGAACCCCTCTGAGAAAGGCTGCTGAAGTGGCAGCTGCCCTAGTAGAATGAGTCCTGACGGTACCTGGAATTTGTTTCCCATGAAGAGAGTAACAATATCTTATACCATGAGCAATCCATTTGGAAATAGTTTGCTTAGAAATGGCTTTACCAAGAGAACTGGAAGCAAAAGAAATAAGCAATTGATCTGATTTTCTGAAACTTTTAGTTTTGTCCAGGTAAAAACGTAGCTGTCTGCGTACGTCTAAGGAATGTAAGATCCTTTCCCCCCTATTTTGGGGTTTAGGAAAAAAGGTAGGAAGGTGAATAGTCTGATTTAGAGCCACTCTAGAGACTACCTTAGGCATAAATGTAGGATTGGTCCTCAAGGAAACTCTGTCCTGATGGAAGATGATGTAAGGTTCCACGGCCATGAGGGCTCGAAGCTCAGACACCCTTCTGGCAGAAGTCAAGGCCAACAGGATAGCTGTCTTCCAAGATAAGAACTTAATGTCCGCAGAGGCAGCGGGCTCAAAAGGAGGCAAAGTAAGCTTTTCCAAGACATAATTAAGATCCCAAGGAGGGACAGGAGGAGTTCTAGGGGGTTTTAAATTCTTAGCTTCTCTCAGAAATTGTCTGACCAACTGGTGGGAGAAAATGGAAGGATCACAATTGAAATGTGCTGAAATAGCAGAAGCATGAATTTTAATGGAAGAAAATGAAAGACCTTTAATCAAAAGGTCTGAAAGATAAAGTAAAATAGATGAGATATCTGGTATTAAAGGATCAGAGCCACGATCCTGCATCCAAATACAAAATCTTTTCCACTTAGAAGCATAAGATTTCCTAGTACTAGGACGCCTAGCTTCCAAAAGAACATCCAGAACTTGTTTAGGAAGAGAAGAAGGGATCAATTGCCTTTGATGAGCCAAGCTGCCAGACAGAGAGTCTTGATTTGAGAGTGAAATACCTGACCCTGATGCTGGGACAGAAGAGAATGGGTCAGAGGAAGATTCCAAGGAGGTACCAAGGAAGGATGCAGTAGAGTAGGGTACCAAAACTGACGAGGCCAATTTGGAGCTATCAAAATGATTAGACTGGGTCTGTCCAGCTTTATCTTTAGCAAAACCCAAGGCAGAAGAGGAAGAGGGGGGAAGGCATATCCCGAAAGATTCCTCCAACTGAATGACAGGGCGTCCACTTTCCAAGCTGTCTTGTGGAACAGACCTGGTGCAAAAGAGAGGCAACTGATGGTTGAGATGAGATGCAAATAGATCTATCTGAGGACAGCCCCAAACTGCAGCTATCTTGCTGAATAAGTTGGGATCCAACATCCATTCGTGAGGATCCAAAATGTTTCTGCTTAGGCTGTCTGCTAAGAGATTTTGTTTTCCTGGAATGAACTGTGCCTGAAGATCCAGATTCATGTTTAGGGCTGTATCCCATAAGGTCATGGCAAGTCTGCAAAGGGGGTAAGAGTGAGAGCCCCCTTGCTTATGTACCACATGACTGTGGTGTTGTCTGTTCGGATTAGCAGAGGTCCTGGTTTCAAAAGGGCCTGGAAGGCTAGAAGAACATTCTGGACTGCTAACATTTCTTTCAAGTTGATGTGCCATAGAAGGTGTTTGTTTGTCCAAGAACCCTGTTGGCATTTGTCTTGAAAATGAGCTCCCCATGCATAATCCGAAGCGTCCGTGGTTATGGTCTGAGTAGGTTGAGGGAGACGAAAGGGCTTGCCTTCGTGCAAAACACACGCCCTGGACCACCAAAGGAATTCCTTCTGGAGGCAGGGAATCAGTGGTATCATTGTATCCAAACTGTGGCAATGTTGAGACCATACACTCTTTAGGTACAATTGAAGTTTCCTCATGTGAAGCCTCGCATTTGGAATCAACAGGATGCAAGAGGCCATATAGCCCAGAGCCTGCAGGAATTTCCTTGCAGTGAGCTGAGTTAATGCTGCCAAGGTCTTGAAGATAGAAGCCAGCTGTATCTGTTTTTCTGGAGTGAGGAATGCTTTCTGTAAACTTGTGTCCAAAAGAGCTCCCAAAAAGATCATTTGTTGAGACGGAATCAAATGTGACTTTTTTATGTTCACTGAGAATCCCAGTAGTAGGAGAAGACGTTGAACAAAATGCAGATGTTGAAGTAGAAGGTCTTTGCTGTCTGCCTGAATTAGACAGTCATCCAGATAGGGGTAAATCTGAATCCCCTGAAGTCTGCAATAAGCTACTACTAGAGCCAGGCATTTGGTAAAAACTCTGGGCACAGTAGATAAGCCAAATGGCAGTACAGAGAATTGGAAGTGTCTCGAGCCTGCCTTGAATCTGAGGTACTTTCTGCAATGTTGCCTTATGGGGACGTGTAAGTAAGCCTCTTTTAGCTCCAATGTTACCATCCAAGCATCTTGTGTGAGCATTGGAAGAAGTTGTTGAAGTGTAAGCATCTTGAATTTTGGAATTTCCAAAAAGGTGTTTAATATCGAGAGGTCCAGAATAGGTCTCCAGGAGTTTTGTTTTCTTGGGACCAGAAAAAGTCTTGAATAAAAACCTTTCCCCACCTCTAGAGGTGGAACAGGTTCTATGGCCCTTAAGGCTAACAAGGCGTCCACTTGATTTAAGGCCTCTGTCCATTGATGTTTGGGCAGATCTGGCCAGCCTGAAGGCCTTGGCAGAGTATGAAAGTGGAATCTGTAAACTTTCAAAATCACGTCTAACACCCATTTGTCCTGGGTAATGTGAGTCCAACTTTGGTAAAAAAAAGAGTAAGTTTTCCTCCGAGAGGGGCGTCCAGGGAAGGAGGACCTGGAGCCCAACAGAGGGAGTCATTGAGTCTGTTTTCTTTGGGTTTGAGATCTGTCTTCTCCCCTTCGAGGTGAAGAAGCAGTCCACAGTCTAGGTCTGTAGGAGGCCTGAGCCTGCGCCCTACCTCTGGAGCGCCTATATCTTCCCCTTTGAGGCCTGTCAGAGGTGGGAAAAGACCAATTTTTGGATGGCCAATTCCTAGAAAATCTAGGAGGCTGAACTTGCAAGAAATCTTTAACAGTCTGCATAGACTTGGCTTTTTCTTCCATCTTTTTAATAACCTCCTCAGCCTTAGACCCAAATAGGACATCATGCTGAACAGGGGCATCTAACAATTTTGCTTTAACTTGTTCGGGTAGATTCTGCTCACGAAGCCAGGCATGTCTCCTGATAACAGTACCAGAGGCAGCCGCCCTGCAAGAAGCCTCTAAGGCATCAAAACCACAATGCAAACTATGTTTGCTGACTTGTTCAGTAGCATGCAACACATCCTGTAATTCCTTGTCCTCAGCACATGCAGGAAAGGCAGAAATCCTTTGTTTTAAAACAGATAAAAGAAACTGCTGATACTTAAACATGTGAAATTGGCAGTTTAAAGCTCTAATAGAAAGGGTGGCTGAAGTATAAACCTTTTTGCCCCACCTGTCCAAAGCACGAGAATCCTTCTCAGAGGGGATAGGATTCTTAGAGGAGGCGGCCTTAGCAGCCTTGGAACCTTGCGAAATAGTTTCAGGATCAGCAGAAGGGTTCTTGAATAAAAATTGATGAGAATCAGGGACCCTGTAAAATCTACCAGGCTTAGAAGGAGCAGGAGGCATGGAATCAGGATTCAAGTTAGCTTCTGAGAAGCCATCATCCACAATATCAAGTACAGGAGGAATAGCTAAAGGCCTGTGCTGAGGGAGAAGAAGGAATTCCCTGAGTCTCTTTTTGGAAGCAGAATAATCCTGACCTTCCCAATGAAAATGCTCCCTCATCTCATGCAAGGTTTCCCCAAAAGAGAAATCTTCAGGGGGGGAGGCAGAAGGAACAGAATCCTCTGCATCCGAATCCTCATAAGGAGGGAAGGAGTAATCCTGATCAGAGGAGGAGACAGAGGATACAGAAGCCTGATCAGAGGAATCATAAGGGATATCCTGTCTAGGCCTTTTCTCAGGAGGAGGGTGAGAGCCCCTTATCATAGTTAACAAATCCTCAGCCATCCGAAGTAATTGTTTCTGAGTCTTGGGAGCTGTATCCGAAGAAGCTTGAGTAGAATGTCTGGGTTTAACAGGAGTCTTTGACTTAGCTTTTGTCTTCGTGGATATAGTAATGTGTGAAGGCCTGAAGACCCCCTCAGAAGCCGGTACCTGCACAGCGGTTCCGGACCCATCTGAAGGAGCGACGTCCGAAGGTCCTGCAGCAGACGAATTACTAGGCCTAGTTGGCTCACCATGTGAGTCCGTGTCGGCCATTGGTTCTGAAGTGGCGGACGACAGGGGCTGCAAAAGCGCCTCACTGACGACCGCCGAACCCGAAGCTGGCTCCGGCTGCAACGTGTCCTGTTTGGACCTCGGAGGCCTGTCCTTGCCTTTGCGCTTCTTCTGTAATCCGGTAGTCGGTTCCGACGACATTCTATAATTAAATCGTCTACCGAAGTAATTCAAGGCCCAATCGTACCTACGCTTGATAGTGCGAGAATTAAACCTGGCACAGAACCGACAACAAGAAACGTTGTGGTCAGGGCCTAAGCAAGGTAGACAGTAAGAGTGGAAATCTTTATGAGGTATTTGTTTTCCACACGATACACAATTATTAACTTTTTCTGACATCGGAGGAGCAAGAAAAAAGTTTCCCCAACGGGGTACTTAGCTTTGAGAAGAGAAGTAGGAACTTCGGACCGAAGACAATCACACCACGTTGTCTTGAAAACGCCAACCAACAACAAGCGAACTGCTTTGCATCGCATGGCAAGAAAGACTGGAGAAGATGGCGTCGGCTGTCGGCCTTATACCCATACACTCTGACGTCAGGGTTCTAGCTGATACAGCCGACGCCGGACCCAGACTTTGATATTCTGGCCGACCTCGGGCTGCCTGCCGGCAGGAGTACCCTACAGTTATGACTGCAACAGTGAAACACGAAGAACATCCCCCCCACCCCATGTCTGAGGCATCAGTCAACAGTTTTTGAGAAAGGACTGGAGGCTGAAAGGGCAGGCCTGGGTTGAGACCAAACGGTTGAATCCACCACTCAAATTTCTTCTTTAGACAAGGACGGAGAGGTATGCTAAATTCTAGAGGGCGGCAACGCTGCAGCCAAACCGACTTGAGGTACCACTTAAGCTTCTGCAAATGCAGTCTGGCAAGAGAGAGAGAGAGTGAGCACTGAAATAGAAGAGGCCATGAATCCCAGTGCCCAAAGTAACTCTGGCTGAAATGGCAGTCAGAGGAAGAAGAGACTAAAAGAAGGCAGTCAATGACAAAACTTTTGGAGATGAGACAGAGGACAACTTTAACACGGTCTGAAATTTGCATCCCAGATACACATGATCCTGACAGGGAGTCAGGACAGACTTTTGGAAGTTGACAGTGAACCCCAGACTTTGGAGTTGAGAGCTAGTGAACCCCAGACTTTGGAGTTGAGTGTTGGTGAACTCCAGATCCTGCAAACAGGCAAGTGGGAGAATGTGCTTGAAGCAACAAGTCATCTAAATAAGGAAAATTCAAATACATTGTAGCCTGTAGAAAATAATCAAAGGAGCTAGGCATTTTGTAGATACACTTGGGGCAGTAGACAGGCCAAAAGGCAAAACAAGAGAACTGAAAATTAAAGGAAGAAACAGAAATGTAAAAACTCCTGAAAACAGGATGACTAGGGATATGAAGTTAAGCATCCTTCAGATCCAAAGACACCAGAAAAGCCTGGGAAAGTAAAAGAGGAAACAGGGCTTGAAGAGTAAGCATCTGAAAAGAGGGAACCTTGAGAAAGGTGCTGAGCAGGGAGAGATCTAGAATAGGTCTCAGAGTGCCCTCCTTTCAAGGAGCCAAGAACATCTCGGAATAAAAACCCTTTCCCACTTGGGAAGGGGGAACAATTTAAATGGTTCCTTGGTTCACCAAGGACCCTAGGACCTCTGGGAAATGAAGTTGCTCCAGAGGAGGATGAGGAATCCTTGAAAAAGAAGCAAGAGACTTCCATACCATGAAGTAATCCTGATATTACAATGAACCCAGGGATATGAAGGGTTGGGAAGCCAATTTGGAAGCAAAAAGGAAAGCCGAAGGGACAAAGTAACCTGGTCTGGGGGTGGGAGAAATTGTCATAAAGAAACAAATTTATCAGATAAAGGAAACTTCTGCATCACAGAAGTCTGAAACCCCTTAGCAGAAGAGTTTCGACTACCACTATTCCTGCCCTTGGAGGCCTGGTGGGGTTGCCTGCAGACAAAACTAGATCTAGACGGATAATTCCTCTGGAATTTAGAGATAGGAGAGACAAAAATATGTTTAAGGTCCTGCAAGGCTTTGTCTTTCTGTTGAAGAAAGTTAAACTGGTCAGCAGCAGAAGCAGTTCCAAAAAGACGTTTATTATCCAAAGGAGCATCCAACAACTTGGCCTTAATGTCCTCAGGCAAAGAATGGAGACAAACCCAACAGTAGTGCCTCATGACAGACCCAAAAGCCTCAGCCCTGGAAGAGGCATCAGCAGTATCAAAGTTAGACTTGATAGAATGGTCTGCCACTTGAAAAGTAGAACCTTACATAGACAACACAGAAGATCTGCCTTCAGAATCAGGGATGTCACAAATAACCTGACAAGTCTAAGCAATCAAGGCCTGAGAATACCTGGTCATGTGGGTCTGGTAATGAATAGCCCTACAGGCCAATGTAGAAGTAGTGCAAATCTTCTTACTAATCCTCTCCATTGCCCTGCTATTCTTATCAGAAGGCAAAGGTTTTGAAGAGGGCAAGAGCTTGGAAGGTTTGTCAGAAGAGACTGACACCACAGCAGGATCAGCAGAAGGACACTAAAATAAAAATTGACAACCCTCTGGGACCTTATAGAACTTATCGGGCTTCTTGGGAGCAGGAGGATGAGAATCAGGAGACTTGAAAGAAGCAATGAAAGTAACTAACAAGGCAGCCAACATAGGAGGAACTGCTGATGGTTTATGAGTATCCACCTGAAGCAACTCATAATATCTCCTCTAAATATCGAGCACTTGAGAAGAATCCCACTTAAAATATTCCATCATCCTAGAAACTGTGTCCCCCAAGGACAATTCCTCAAAAGAAAACTCAGGGCTAACAGACTCCTCCTCTTCAGAACCATAAGCCAAAGGTGAAGGCATCTGTGAAGAACAAGATAAGGGCACCTCATTACACTCTGAATCTTCAACCAAGGAATATAGTTCCCTAAGCCTTTCAGAAGGGGTAGTGTTCCAAGGAGAAGCAGGCACTGAAACCCACTGAGGAGGCTTCAGGGCCATCAAGGCAGAAAACAACCCTGAATAAACTCTTGTCATTCCCTTTGAGGATCCTTAGGACAGACAGAAACAGGCTTCATCTTTAGTCTTTTCTTGGAAGGGATGTCAGCGCTAACAAATACTGGAGATTCCGACCTTTGATGAGATTCAACAACAGCACCCAGAAACTCATCCCTGGCCAATATCTGCAGAATCCCTCTAGGACCCTTCAAGATGATCAACTGTGGTTCCTCCTCAACATCCAGAAGAGATGCCTGGAAAGCCTCAGACTACATGCAAAAACACAAATCCATGCCAGCCTCCGACGGGGTCATGGCAGAGGAATCAGATGTAGATGTCGAACAGCCTACAGAGCTATTGCCTGCTTCTAGGTGGATGTCCATTGGAGGCTGGACAGCTGAAAAATCCTGATGAGCCTTCTTCGCCTTCTTATTACCCAGCAGGAGTACCTCAGGGTTAAGATTCCACCACGTTACTCTGGGCTAAATGTTTAAGCCACTGGTTTTCAAAACAAATGGCCAGGGAAGATAAATGGCTTCTAAGTGTCTTAGGCACAAATGCCTTGAGATACTACAAGAGCTCAGGGAAGATGATCAAGAAGGCATGGAAAGCACCCAAACAAAAGAGACACTTGTTTGTGATAATCCTTATGGGGAATCTGCCTCCCACATTGACATTTTCCCTTCTTGGATAACATGAACTCGATGTAAGCAAAATAAAACACAACACCAGAGGAAATAATAAACAACCCCAACATGACACTTATCTGATGGCGAGTTATTCAACACAGTAACAAGGCATTCAGACCAACAAGCAATAATTGCGTTCGGACTGGCGGCAAAGAAGTTCTGGGTAACTATCTGTACATCACTTTTATCCTGAGCGGAGAGCATATGTGCGATGTACTGTGCATACAAGATCAAAATGCTTTGGTATACTGGGTGAATGTCTGGCTGCCCTGGGCAGGAGAACACTACAGTAAACAATACTGGAACAGGGATACAGGAGGACATCTGAAGCTTCCCACTTTGACCCAGTCAAAAACAATAAACCAGAAGCTGAAACAACAATTAAACAGGTTAAAGGTTGGGAAATCTCCAGGAATGGACAGGTTGTCCACTGAATTTTAGAAAGAAATTCCAGATGTTACAGTGCCATTTTAATGCAGACTACTTAAACAGATAAGAGAAAAATGATAATACCTATTTCCTGGGAAGAGGTAGTACTGTCAGTTTTATTAAAGAAAGGCAGGGACCCTTGCAGTCTTGGTTCATACCACTCGACAGTGGTCTTAAATGAGAACTATATATGATTTTCCTCACTACTGGCAAACACGCTGACAGATATGCTCCCAAAAATTATAGACCTTGATCACTGTAGCATTAAGGGTAGACAAAGCATTTGAAAACATCATAAAGATAGCTATGATACATGCAGATACTGACAATAATCAGTTCCCCCCTCCTGATAGTAGGATTAGATGCAGAGAAAGCCTTTGAAATGATACACTGGGATTATTTGTGAAAAAACATGAGTATGGGGGTCCCTAATGATTTTATTACATTGATTTAACAACTATATTTAAGCTATAGGGCAGCTATTAAAATAAATGGAAAGGTAATTGCTGATTTAGAAATAAAATGAGGCACCAGACAGGTTTGCCCGCTTTTGCAATTAACCTCTGGCTTTGAAGAAAAGTCAGTCCCAGACAAGGGATGGGATGGACCTGTTAATGAACATAAGTTGGTAATGTTTGTTGATGATATTATTTAACTCTCCAATGCAGATAACGATTTACCTAATATATTTCAACTACTGAGAAGTTTTACAAGAATTTCAGGTTATAAAATGAATGAACACAAAACTAACACAATTAGTGTAAACTATGCACCTTTTTCTGATACGATTCAAAGATACCCATATCTGTGAAAATATTATAGGCTTAAATATTTTCTGGCATGGATAACAATAAGGAGTGAGTATTTACTAAAGGAATCATGGGCTAAGAATATGGAGAATACATGGAGATTGTTAAAGAAATGGGAGGTGTTAAAGATGGACGTTGATCAGAAAATACAAGTGCTGAAGATGTTTGTGGTACACCTAATTACTTTTTTAAGTCGGTCATTTCTTTAAGAGTGGGAGGAGAATATGAGCCCAACTGATAAAAAAGGATATCAAAATGTATCTTTGGGGGTGGCAATAGTGAAATGGGGCATTATAGATTCTCAGAGTGAGTGAAGCAGTCTAGCATTTCCTGATCTGGAGCTGTATTATAAGGCAGCTCAAGTGAAATGGAAAATATACTGCTCTTGCAAAGTGGACCAAGACATTTGGTTGATACATTAAATATATAGTCCCAGGAGATGGCAAGACCATGCAATTACCCATTAGGACAGCTCCTCAAAAATGTAGAAGAACTGATACCCAGAATAGTTTTTAATTTGTGGAAAATTGAGCTCTGTCTAACTGGAATGACAAAGGTTAAAATAAGAACAGGCATGAGTTTACTTTACATGCAGACTAATTTTAAAATGGATATTATATTTTGAGAACAACTTAGAATCACATACTGGATAGAATTCATAGATACATATTGGCTGGCCCCTGTGAGGTTGACAAAATATAGGTGGCTTCAAAGAATAGTGGAGAAATATGGTGCCAAGACTCACAGAAAGGGGCTACAAAAGTCAGAAATACTTGAACTACTTATTCAAGCTAAAACATTGCAAGCCAAACAATAAACTTTTGAGCGGATTACAAAGAACACTCCTAATCGATACTAAAGCCTTTGACACTGTCTCTCACCTCATCCTCCTCTCCAAACTCTCACAACTCAACCTCTCCTCAGCAACTATCTCCTGGTTTAATAGCTACCACACAAACAGGATGCAATCTGTAAAATGGCTCTCTGCTCTTTCTCCTTTTTTCTTCATCAAAATGGGTGTCCCTCAAGGCTCTATTTTAGGCCCCTCCTTTTTAACATTTTTACTAACCAACTTCACACATCCTGTCCTCAGTCTTCCCTCATACAGGAAACAGATGACTCCACCATCATTTCTATCCCTGATAGCCCCACTGACCTGCTAATCCGGACACAAACATCTTTCAACCTCACTGAAAAGTACAGTTTTGTACCTACCATAAATGTAGATGTTCGAGGATCCACATTGCTGCAGTCATAACCTGTGGGTAGTCCGCTGTCCTCGGTCGGCCCGAATACCAAAGTGTTAGGCTGGCGTCGGTCATGGTCGCTCAGATCTGACGTCAGTACGCCGTGGTACTAAAGCGCATGACCGACGCCATATCCTCAGTCTTTCTTGCCCCAGATGTCAGAAGGCCTAAAAAAGAAAGGCCATAGCCAAAAATAGAAAAATACCCAATCACCAATGTAGAAACAATAGTTACCCCACAAGCCACACAGCCACCCCAAACTACAGAGGGGAAGGAGGGAGGGTAAATTGGACTGCAGCAATGTGGATCCTCGAACATCTACATTTATGGTAGGTACAAAACTGTACTATGTTCTTCGTCTCACATTGCTGCAGTCATAACCTGTGGGTAGAATCCCAAAGCAAAGGTAAGGGAGGTTGGCAAAATCAGAAAGCATTAGGAGCTGCTAACATGCCCTGTAAAACTGCAGTGGCAAACCCAGCCCTAGATTTGGAATAAAGAGGGAGATGGTAATGTTTAGAAAAAGTGTGCACTGAACTCCAAGTAGCTGCCTCCAAAATATCCTTAGTAGCTACTCCCCTTAAAAAAGCAGTAGAAGTGGCAGTCGCCCTAGTGGAATGAGGTCTGATTCCAGCCGGAACCTCCTTACCATGATGAGAATAACAAAAAGCAATACAATGGCCAATCCACTTAGAAATAGTTTGTTTTGAAACAGGTTTACCTTGTGAACCCAAGGCAAAAGAAATGAATAACTGTTGAGACTGCCTGAACCCTTTAGTTCTGCTCAAATAATAACGTAACTGCCTGTGAATATCCAAAGAGTGCAAAATTTGTTCCCCTTTATTTTGGGGATCAGCATAAAATGTAGGCAAATGAATAGATTGGTTTAAGGCCACATTAGAAACAACTTTAGGCATAAAAGTAGGGTTAGTACACAGGGATACCCTATCCTTATGAAATATCAGGAAGGGTTCAACTGCCATTAGAGCCTGTAATTCAGATACCCTTCTAGCAGACGTAATTGCCAACAAAAAAGCAGTCTTCCAAGACAAAAACTTCAACTCCGAAGTAGCTGCAGGTTCAAAAGGAGGTAAAGTGAGCTTTTCCAACACAAAATTGAGATCCCAGGAAGGAGTAGGAGCTCTACGTGGGGGTCTTATGTTCTTTGCCCCTCTAAGAAATTGCTTAAACAAAGGGTTAGAGAATAATGGTGGGTCACAGTCATAGTGAGCAGAAATGGCTGCAGCATGAACATTTACAGAGGAGAAAGACAAACCCTTGTCTAATAATTCTGTAAGACACTGAAGTGAAACACTCAAATTAGGCACTGAAACATCAAAGCTCTTTGATTTGCTCCAAAGAAAAAAATCTCCTCCATTTATCAGCATAAACTTTCCTTGTACTAGGCTATCTGGCCTCCAAAATGACATTCAGAACTTGTTGAGGAAGCTGCGACCCCCCCAGGGTCTAAAACAGAATACGCCAGGCAGTCAGATGCAGGGACTGAATCCTGACATTGCGGAAATGATTGCTTGCCTGGGACAAAAGGTGTGGAATTGATGGCAAAGGCCAAGGAGGCTCCCGTACTAAACTCCTCAGCAGAGGGTACCAGTGCTGACATGGCCAATCTGGAGCTATTAGAATCATGCAAGGCTTGTCCTGTCTGACCTTCAAGAGCACCTTGGGGAGGAGAGGCAGAGGAGGAAAGGCATACACGTGAAGGTTGTTCCAACTGAATGACAGAGCATCCACTTTCCAGGCTTTTGGGTGAAACATCTTTGTGCAAAACTTTGGCAGTTGGAAATTTAGTGGAGAAGCGAACAGATCTATGTCTGGAGTCCCCCAAGCCACCGTCAACTGTTGAAATATATGAGGATCCAATTTCCACTCGTGGGGATCCACCATCTGTCTGCTCAAAACATCTGCTAAGGAGTTCTGTGCTCCTGGCAGAAACCTTGCCTGAAGAGTGAGGTGCAAACTGAGAGCAGTCTCCCACAAAATCATAGCTTGTCTGCAAAGAGGGTACGAATGGGTTCCCCCTTGCTTGTTGATGTACCACATGACTGTTGTGTTGTCTGTTTGAATCAACACCTGTCCTGGTTGAAGTAGATCCTTGAAAGCCATCAGTGCAAATTGGACTGCTAACATCTCCTTCATGTTGATATGCAAATGTTGTAGTCTGGGAGGCCACGTGTCTTGAACCCATTTCCCATTGAAGTGTGCTCCCCAAGCCATGTCTGAGGCATCTGTCGTTAAGATCTCACTCGCCTCTGGTCGGGTCACAGAGAGTCCCTTGTTTAGGTGACATTCCTGAGCCCACCACCAAAATTCCCTTTGGATGCAAGGTATTATCTGAATGACAGTGTCCAAATCGTGGCAGTGTTGAGTCCATACGCTTTTGAGATACCATTGTAGCTTCCTCATATGCAGTTTGGCATTGGGAAGCACCAGAATACAAGATGCCATGAACCCCAAGGCTTGAAGGACTGTCCTTGCAGTCAGCCTGGACCATAGAGATAATTGCTGGAAGTAAAGGGAAAGATTTCTTTGTTTGTCCGGGGTCACAAATGCCATCTGAGAGGCTGTATTCAGTCTCACACCCAGAAAGCACATGTCCTGAGAGGGTACTAGACTGGACTTTGTTTCGTTCACAGAATACCCTAGGCACCTTAACACTGCCATAACATACTGTAGATGGTGAAGTAACTTGACTTTGTCTTGAGCAAGAATCAGGCAATCGTCCAAATAAGGATAAATTTGTATTCCCCTTATTCTTAAGAAGGCTATCACCGGAGCCAGGACCTTTGTGAATACCCTGGGCACAGTAGATAAGCCAAAGGGCAATGCAGAGAACTGATAATGAAAAGTACCAGCCCAAAAACGCAGGAACCTCCTGCAGCTGGGCCTGATAGGAATGTGAAGATAAGCCTCTTTGAGATCCAGAGTTACCATCCAGTGATCTTTGCCTAGCAGAGGCAGAAGCTGCTGCAAAGTTAACATCTTGAATTTTGGAATGTCCAGGTATGTGTTGAGAATAGACAAATCCAGAATTGGCCTCCAAGTGTTTCCTTTCTTTGGTACAAGAAACAGGCGAGAATAAAATCCTAGGCCTACTTCTGACGGAGGGACCCCCTGGATAGCCCCATTTTTAAAAGTAAAGAAATCTGCTTGTGAGCCTCCAACTTTTGCTGAGGAGGAACGTCTGGCATGCCTTTGAAAGGAGGCAAGGTGTGAAAATAAAACTTGTAGCCTCGATCTATAATGTCCAACACCCATTTGTCCTGGGTGACTAGAAGCCAATTTTGCTTGAAAAGTGCCAACTTTCCTCCCAGAGGAGCTGCCAGACAGGAGGGATCTGGCAGCTGGAGATACAGGTCATTGGGTCTGTTTACGAAAAGGCTGACCCCTGCCCTCACCTGAAGATTGTGCAGGGGAACTTCACGTCCTAGGTCTGAAAGAACCCTGAGCATGAGCTCTGCCCCTACCACGTCTAGATCTGCCCCTAGACTGTAAATCAGAAGAAAGATAAGCCCATCCCTTAGCAGGCCAATTTCTGCTAAACTTAGGGGGCTGCACCTGTAAAAATTCCTTAACTGTCTGCATGCACTTAGCTTTGTCTTCCATTTTCTTCAAAACCGACTCCACAGGAGAACCAAACAGAACTTCAGATTGAAGGGGAGCATCCAAAATTCGAGCTTTAACATGCTCTGACAAATTCTGATCCTTAAGCCAGGCGTGCCTACGAATAACTGAACCAGTGGCAGCCACCCTGGAAGAAGCCTGAAGAGCATCAAAACCACACTGCAAAGAATGCTTACCCACCTGATCAGAGGCATGAACTAAATCTTGCAATTCCTTACACTCTATACCCTCTGCCAAAGCATCCACCTTAGATTTTAACTGACTTAAGAGAAAATTCTGGTACTTCAGCATATGAAACTGGCAATTCAAAGCCCTCATCGCTAGAGTGGAAGAGGTATACACTTTTTTACCCCACCTATCCAAAGCTCTAGAATCTTTATCCAGAGGAACTGGATTCTTTACAACAGAAGCCCTGACACCTTTAGGTCCCTGGCTAATAGTTTCTGGGTCAGCTCTTGGGCTTTTATACAAATATTTATGAGCCTCTGGCACTCTGTAATACCTGTCTGGCTTGACAGGGGCAGGAGGTAAAGAATCAGGATTAAGGGAAGCTTCAGAGAAAACATCCTGAACAACATCCAAAACAGGGGGAATAGCAAAGGGCCTATGCTGTGGTAAAAACAAAAATTCCCTAAGCCTCTTTCGAGAATCTGAGAAATCCTGACCTTCCCACTTAAAATGCTCCCTGATGGAATACAGGGTTTCAGAAAAAGAAAAATCCTCTGGAGGGGAAGCAGAAGGACAGGAATCCTCTGCATCTGAATCAGAATAAGGAGGAAAATCCTGAATGTCCTCAGCCGAAGACTCAGAGTAATCTGAGGAATGCTCCAATCCTTCCACCTCTGGCTCCACCCTAGGCCTCTTATCCGGAGGGGGCATAGAACCCCTGATTAAAGTGATCAAATCCTCTGCCATTTTCAGCATATGCTTTTTAGGTACAGAACCTGCAGAACTAGGGCAGACGCCAGTGGTAGACAAACGAGGCCTGACTTTGGAAGGTGCCTTAGTGACAGAAGTAGAAGGCCTAACAACCTTATGCAAAGAAGGGACTACAGAGACTTGAGAGGCCCCCTCGGCCTGACCTGACTCCTGAGAGGCCACATCCTGCAAGATTAAAGGCTCCCCCTGAGATTCAGCTGAAACCTCGGCTGGATCCACAGATTCCACCGTAGTTTCCAAAGAACCGGCGTCCGTAACGGACGACTCATTCTGCTTGGACTTTAACGATTTTTCTTTACGCTTCTTAGCGGTAGTCGGAGGAACCGACGGCATGTTGTAGTTACACCGCTTACCGAAGACAAGTCTAGCACAATCTAACCTGCGTTTAATGGTGCGCTTATTAAATCTAGCACAAAAGCGACACCCGACTACGTCGTGCTCAGGCCCCAAGCAAGGAATACAGAGAGAGTGGTAATCCCTATGAGGTATCTGTTTCCCACAAGAAATACAATTATTTACTTTTTCTGACATCCGGATTTAACTGAGGCAAGAAAAGACAAAAATATTCCCCAACGGGGTACTTAGCCCAACTTGGTCTTCGGTCTGAAACTCAGAATACGAAAATTTCAGGACGCCGAACGGCACTTGCAAACGCTGCTTCTGCTTCAGACCATGCGGCAAGAAAGACTGAGGATATGGCGTCGGTCATGCGCTTTAGTACCACGGCGTACTGACGTCAGATCTGAGCGACCATGACCGACGCCAGCCTAACACTTTGGTATTCGGGCCGACCGAGGACAGCGGACTACCCACAGGTTATGACTGCAGCAATGTGAGACTAAGAACATCATGGCTTACTAACAACCTACTCATACTAAACCCTAAAAAGACAAAACAACTTCTCTTCCTCCCAAAATCCCTTTACCATCTTAAATCCTCATTCACCATCTCTTCCCTCAGCAACACTATGATCATAGCTGAATCCCACACTAAACTGGAGTAACAGTGGATGATCAACTAAAATTCAACCTTCATGTACAGTGGATATGAAAAAAGTGTACACACCCCTGTTAAAATGCCAGTTTTTTGTGATATAAAAAAATGAGACCACAATAAATCATTTCAAAACTTTTCCCACCTTTAATGTGACCTGTAACCTGTACAATTCAATTGAAAAACAAATCTGTTAGGGGGGAAAAATGTAAAAAGTAAAAAAAACGTACAATATGCTGGTTGCACAAGTGTGCACATCTTTAAAGTAATACTTTGTTGAAGCACCTTTTGATTTAATTACACCATTCAGTCTTCTTGGGTACACACCTGCCATCAATTAAAGAGACTCTGATTAACCCCAAATAAAGTTCAGCTGTCCTAGTAGGATTTTCCTGACATTTACTCAGTTGCCTTATACAGCATAAGCCATGGTTCGCAGAGAGCTTACAAAGCATTAAAGGGATCTCATTGTTGAATGGTGTCAGTGAGGAGAAGGGTACAAAAAAAATTCCACAGCATTGGATATACCATGAAACACAGTGAAGACAGTGATCAAAAAGTGGAGAAAATATGGGACAACAGTGACGTTCCAAAGAACTGGACATCCCCCCAAAACTGATGAAAAGACAAGACAAAAACTGGTCAGAGAGGCTGCCAAGAGACCTACAGCAACACTGAAGGAGCTGCAGGAATTTCTAGCAAGTTCTGTTTATGTACTACATGTGACAACAATCTCCAGCATTCTCCATATGTCTGGGCTATGGGGTAGGGTTGCAAGATGGAAGCTTTTTCTTACACAGAAAAACATCCAGGCCCAGCTAAAATTTACAAAACAATAAATCAAGTCTCCCAAAAGCATGTGGGAAAATGTGTTATGGTCTGATGAGACCAAGTTGAACTTTTTGGCCACAATTCCAAAAGGTACATTTGGCGAAAAACAACACTTTGCATCAGCAAGGGAACACCATCCCCATGGTTATGCATGGTGGTGGCAGTATCATGCTTTGGGGTTGCTTTTCTTCAGCTGGAAATGGGGCTGTAGTCAAGGTGGAGGGAATTACAAACACTTCCAATTAACTGTCACTTTTGGCCCAAAGCCTTCAGGCATCTGCTAGAAAGCAGAAGATGAAGAGGAATTTCACCTTTCAACATGACAATGACCCCAATCATACATCCAAATCAACAAAAGAATGGTTTCACCAGAAGAAAAATTAAAGTCTTGGAATGGCCCAGCTACAGCCCAGACCTAAATCCAAAAGAAAATCTGTGGGGTGACCTGAAGAGGGCTGTGCACAAGACAGATTTGGAGCGCTTTTGCAAGGAAGTGTGAGCAAATATTGCCAAGTCAAGATGTGCCAGGTTGATAGACTTCTACCCAAGAAGACTGCTGAAGTACATTTTGATTTAATTACAGCATTCAAAGTATTAATTTAAGGCTGTGCACACTTATACAACCAGCTTATTGTACTTTTGTTTTTTATATATTTTTCCCCAACAGATTTGTTTGTTTTTCAATTGAATTGTACAGGTTATAGATCACATTAAAGGTGGGAATAGTTCTGAAATTATTTATTGTGGTCTCATGTTTTATATTACAAAAACTTGGCATTTTAATAGGGGTGTGTACACTTTTTATATCCACTGTACTTAACTGCATCAAGAAAACCCATCAAAAGCTTGGTTTACTCTATATAAACAAAAGGTTCCTCACACCCAACTCCAGGATCTCACTAGCCCAAGCTTCCCTTCTCCCCAAAGAATAGTTTTGTAAAATCTTACCATAACCATAGATGTCCCTCTCTTCCATGTTGCAGTATTCATACTGCGGGATTTCCCACATCAGGCAACCCAATGTCGGCTCTTATGCAAAAGCTTAAGCTTGGCTGCTATAGGTGTGTGGGACGTCACATGCAGGGCAATAAACCAGGGACCATACATGTGATGTCTGCATCCACAGACCTCAGAACCTGAAGCCCAGGATAAGGTGTACAAAAGAACAAGTTGAAGCTAAGGAGCAAATGTTCCTGAAGGGCTGTACAGATTAGCCTGCAGGGAGTGGATACAGAGGTCAATGACCAACAATCCAGTAGAGAGAGAAAAAAGGGGGCATGGAGGGTGGGAAGGAATACTGCAACATGGAAGAGAAGGACATCTATGGTTATGACAAGATTTTACAAAACTATTCTATGTCCTTCTATTCCTATGCTGCAGTATTCATACTGAGAGTACCACAGCTAAAAGGAGTGAAGGGAGGGGGCAGAGGTAGAGAATTCCAAGAATCCCTGCAGGATTGCCCTGGCAAATCCTGCTCTGGCCCCTGGAGACCTGGTTTAGCTTGTAGTGTTTTGTGAAAGTGTGAACTGTAGACCAGGTAGCTGCTTCCATTATGGAGGATGTGTCCTGTCCTGTAACAAAGGCCTTGGAGGTAGCCATGCCTTTAGTGGAATGAGCCCCAACTTCTTGAGGCAATTGTTTGCCATGATGTAAGTAGCAGAAGAGGATGGATTTCCTGATCCAAGAGGAAATGGTTTGTTTGGAGACCGCCTTACCCAGAGTCCTGGGATGGAAGGAGATGAAGAGTTGGGTCAGATTTATTGAAGGACATAGTTTTGTCCAAGTAGAATCGCAGTTGTCTGTGTACATCTAGGGAATGAAGGATTCTGTCTGCGGTATTAGTTGGAGAGGGGAAGAAGGGAGGTAAGTGAATGGACTGGTTTAAGAATAGTTCATTCACCACTTTAGGCATGAAGGAAGGGTTTGTGCGCAAGGTCACCATGTCATTGTGGAAAGTGGTGTAAGGAGGACAGGCCATGAAGGCCTGTAGTTCAGGCACTCTTCTAGCAGAGGCAATGGCCACTAAAAAAAAGTTATGTACCTACCATAACGTTCCATGTTTGTTGTCCTTCATCTCGCCTTCCTTCTTGCTGGTTGGTTGGTTGGTTGGGTTCGGAGCTGATCCTTGGCTCCAACTCGGCCGTTTACTAAAGCTCGAGAGCTTATACTGGCTTGAGGCTAACTCCTATCCCAACATGCCTAGCGGTAGCTACCCAGATCTCGTTTGTGATAGCCCACACTAGACAATAATAGTAAAATGCAAATTTTACTAAGCTCTTACACATAAGGAAACTTGTGTATAAAGGAAGGAAAAAGAAGGCATGGTCAACCAACCTGGTATGTCAACATGAAACTCAGCCAGTGTAACCAATGAAGGAATTCCTCTCGATCCTCCAGGAAGGGGGAAGGAAGGGGAGATGCAAGAAGAAAGGCAAGATGAAGGACAACAAACATGGAACGTTATGGTAAGTACATAACTTCTTTATGTTATGCTGTCCCCATCTCGCCTTCATTCTTGCTAATTGGGACCGCGTCCCAAGCACCTGGTTCTTGGGTCGCTCACTGGAATAAACTCTTCAGGACCGTGGACCCAAAGGGTGCCCTGTTATGGGAGACCACATCCACTTTGTAATGAGTGATAAAGGTATGTGGATTTCCCCATATTCCTGCTGCACAGATTAACTCTAAAGGCAATTTAGCATGGAAGGCAACAGAGGTAGCCAAGGCCCTGGTTGAGTGCCCTCTGGCTTTCCGCTGGAAGCTTCTTGTTACGCAAATCAAAAGTATAGATGATTGTATCTGACAGCCACTTTGATAAGGTCACTTTTGAAACTGGAGAACTTTTAGTTATGTACTCACCATAACTTCAGATGTTTGGGATCCATCTCGCCTACATTCTGAACTGATGGGTTCGGAGCCGATCCCTCGGCTCCGACTCGGCACGCTTATGCTATAGAGCGAGGCCTCTAATTGGCTGAGCTATCTTTATCCCAGGATGCACCACCACTAATCCCCCAGATCTTGTTTGTCCGCATTCATGCACACATGCACAACTCGGTTATATAACATTGTTAGATGTTTCAAGATGAAACAACAGGATTCGGACCTTCTGATATCCTCTGATCTCCAAGGAAGGGGGAAGGAGGGTGGGTTATTAGAATGTGGAGATGGATCCCAAACATCTGAAGTTATGGTGAGTACATAACTAAAAGATGTTATGTGATCCTATCTCGCCTACATTCTGAACTGATGGGACAGCGTCCCTAGCACCTAAATCCCGGGTGGCTCATTGGAAAACACTCCTGAGCACTGTGGAACCAAATGAAGCTCGTCCTCTAGATGCCACATCTAATTTGTAGTGGGAAATGAAGGTGTGCGGGGAAGACCATGTAGCTGCAGCACAAATGTCACTTATAGCAAGCTTAGAATGAAATGCTACCGAAGTAGACATAGCCCTTGTAGAATGAGCCTTGACAGAGGTTGTAAGCTCTTCGTTAGAATAAACATATGCTTGAGTAATACAGTCCCTGATCCATTTGGCAATAGTGACCTTTGTGACAGCGTTGCCCAATCTGTTATCTGCAAAGGATACAAACAACTGATCTGTTTTCCTTGTTTGTTTGGTCCTGTCTAAATAAAAATGTAACTGTCTGTGGACATCTAGTGTGTGGAATATGAATTCCGCTTTGTTAGAGTATTTCGGGAAAAAAACTGGAAACTCTAACGATTGTTGTAAGCAGAAAGTAGAACAAACTTTAGGAACAAAAGAAGGATTTGGTCTGAGGGATACTCTGTCTTTATGAAAAACCAAGTACGGGGGGTTTCACTGACAAAGCTTGAAGCTCTGAAACTCTTCTGGCAGAAGTAATCGCCACCAGAAAGGCTGTCTTCCATGATAGAAACTTTAGATCACATGTAGCTGCTGGTTCAAAGGGGAAAGAAGTCAAAGCGCGTAATACTATATCAAGATCCCATGAAGGTGCAGGATGAGAAATCGGAGGTCTTAATAAAGCAGCACCTTTCAAGAAGGTCTTACACAATCTGTTGCTCATTAAAGGTGGGTCTATGGATTCGTGAAAATTAGAAATTGCTGCCAATTGTACTTTGATGGTAGAAACTGAAGAACCTTGATTGAAAAGAGAGGTCAGAAATTTTAGTACTTCTGCCACGGGGGTAGAAATGGGGTCCAGGCCCCGGAGTTGAGCCCAAATAGCAAACCTTTTCCATTTGCTAGAATACAGTTTCTTTGTAGCAGACTTATGGGCCGAAGATAATATGTGTACAACATCTGAATCCAATGTATGACTCCTGACTATCGTCGGAAGAGGAGGAGCCAAGCCGTCAATTTTAAGGTGTGTAGGGACTGGTGGAATAGTCCCGACTGATGAACCAGTAGGTCTGGTATCTGATCCAGAAACCATGGACCTTGCAGGGCATGTTTCCGAAGATAGGGGAACCACACTTGACAAGGCCAGTAAGGAGCAATCAAGATCATTTTGCTCCCCAAGAGAGATGCCTTTTGAATCACCCTGGGGAGGAGTGGAACTGGAGGGAAGGCATAAAGCAAGCCGGTGGGCCAAGGATGGACTAATGCATCCATGGGGCTCTTCCCCGGAGCCGGAATTAGGGAGAAGAATTCCTTGCACTTCGCATTCAGAGGAGTCGCGAAGAGGTCGCAACACAGAACTCCCCATATGCTGAAAATCTGACTTGCCACTGTCATATTCAGAGACCATTCGTGAGGGAAGAGGATTGCTCTGCTCAATCTGTCGGCTATGACATTGGACTTGCCCGGTATGTGAATAGCCACTAGGAAGCGTTTGGTCGAGACTGCCCATTCCCAAACTCTCATGGCTTCTCTGCAAAGAGGATAGGATCTGGTCCCTCCTTGTTTGTTCAGGTACCAGACAACTGACATGTTGTCTGAGTGAACCGCGATTACGCCCTGGGGGAGATAATCGTGAAGGGCTTGAAGGGACAGGAGTACTGCCCTCAATTCTAGGATGTTGATATGAAGAAGAGTCTCTTCCGGGCGTCATTTGCCTTGGACTGACCTGCCCAGGGAATGCCCCCCCCCCCATCTGGGAGGCGTCCGTGGTCAAAGTGGCCGCCGGAGGAGGAAGAACAAAGGGTCGTCCCTGATCCAAATTGAAGGGCACTAGCCACCAGCGAAGGTCCCGTTTGCAAGATTCCGTGATCCATATGAGGTGACAGAGGGAGTTCCTGAAAGGACCACTGAGCTGAAAGAAGCCACTGGAGGATTCTCATGTGCAACCTTGCCAAGGGGACTAGAAGAACTGTTGCCGACATGGATCCCAATAACTGCAGGACCATTCTGGCTGGGGCTTTGGACCTGGGAAGTAAGGCTCGAACTTGATTTTGTATGGTTTGAATTCTGTCCGAAGGTAGATAGACCCGTATTTGGTTTGAGTCTATCTCTACCCCTATGAATCTTATTCGTTGAGATGGCCACAATACAAACTTTGGCCAATTGAAGGTGATTCCAAGGGAATTGCCCAGAAAGATAGTGGCTTGTAGGCTCCGCCTAAGTAGATGCTTGGAGGTGGCAGTTAGGAGCCAGTCGTCTAGATACGGAAACACCTGGAATCCTAGACTTCTCAGGTGAGCAGTCACTACTGCCAAGCACTTGGTGAACACCCTGGGGGCTGTGGTGAGACCAAAGGGCAGCGCACGGAACTGAAAATGACTGCCTCCTAGGCTGAAGCGCAGATGTCTCCTGGACGCTTGATGTACCATGATATGGTAATAAGCGCCCTTGAGATCTATGGAGCACATCCAAACACCCTTCTCCAGCAATGGGAGAATGGTTTGTAGAGTGACCATTCGGAACTTGGACTTTCTGACTGAACGGTTTAGGATGCTGAGGTCCAAAATGGGCCTCAAGTCCCCGGTCTTTTTTGGCACCAAAAAGAATCTTGAGTAAGTTCCTAATCCGATCTGGTCTGCGGGGACCGGTTGGATGACTCCTTTTTGCAGCAGCTTTGAAACTTCTGAGGCTGCGGTATCCCGTTGACTGGGTGGCGGGTCCGGGATTTTTTTGGACTGAGGGATGGGGTGAGAGAATGGGATGGAGTAACCTCCGGCAATAATCCGAAGCACCCATCGGTCCTGAGTGATCCCTTCCCAGGCCTTCAGGTGCTTCGAGCGACCCCGACTGGCTCGAGCAGCACAGCCGGGCAATCCCTCAGGGACTATGAAAGGCTGAAGAGCCACGAAAGGACTCGCGGTCTCCAGTATTGCGAGGGCCTCTGCCGCCTCTGGGACGGCGTCCTCCAGATGAATTTCCCCCTCCTCTGCCTCTGGAAGGGGAACCTTCCTGCTGAGAGGGGTAAGGCTTCTGAGATCTACGGAACCACATCTTCCCTCCTCTTTTAGCCTTGGGATAAGGCCGAAAGGGAGTGGAAAATCGTGCCCCTACGGCAGTCAGAGTCTTACCCTCCTGTTCACAGCGGGTTAGTGTGTCTTTTACCTTGGGTCCAAACAGGGAGGACCCATCAAAGGCGTCGGCAAATGAAGACTTAAAGGCCTCCTTGAAGTGACACAGGCGGAGCCAGGCTTGTCCGAGAGCAATGCCTGTACCGCTCTACTCGCCTTCGGCATACTGAAATGAGCCTCATGGACGAGTTCGAAATGGACGACATTGTAGCCAGCTGAGAGCCAACCGTCTGGGCCAGCTCCTCAGGCAGGTTACCCAAGAGGGTATCGGATAGCTCCTTAATCAGATCCCTCTGAAATCTGGTGAAGTGCGTAAGGTAGTTCAAGGACCTCAGTGTAAAGGCCGCTGAACTGAGGGTGCGCTTTCCGTACCGATCCATGCTCCTAGACTCCTTATTAGGAGGATGGAAGGACGTAGAAGCCTCTGCTACATCTTGCTGGGTAGCAGATGCCACAACCAAAGCATCTACAGCCATACCTTTAGTAAGGAACTCTCTATCAGGGGGCGCCGAGAGAAATTTGTTCGGACGAGCGGGCACCGGTTCCACAGAGTCTGGGTGTTCCCACGCCCTTCGACAGATCAAATACAAGAGCTCGTCGAAGGGCGGAGACACCCAGGAGGCGGAGGGCTGAGCCCCGAAGGCCTTCAGGAACACCGACTCATCAGCAGAGGGAGGTTTGGACTGCCAGCCGCCTCGCTGTTTTAGGGCTTCTAGGATGTCTGCAAATGAGACATCATCCGAGGACGACTTAGGGGACCCCTCTGCATCATCGAGATCGGTGTCGGATGTCAAAGACTCATCAGGGGAGTCAACGTGCTTCCTCTTGCATGACCTTTTCCTGGGGGGTTCTTCCGAAGAGGCTTCAGAAGGACCTCCAGGAGGGGGAGAAACCCAGCGGGGGTAACCTGAGGCCCGGGGGCTCCGCTGTCCAAAGACAGGGGGACTGCCAACGACCCAGTCTCCGTATGCAGGGAGGTAGCTGGGGAAACCGTGGAGGTAGCCAAGGAAGATTTGGCTAAAGCGCTCCTCATAGCCCTGAAGGCGGGACCACCAGAATCCTGGGAGGGTCCCACCTCCGTGGCCACGACAGTGGACGGTACTCCCGCCGCCGACGCACCAAGAGGGAGACTTGGGACCGAGAGCATCAATCCCGAAGCCTCCCCCCCAGGGCCGAAGGAAGAAGTCCGTGTACTGAACTCCGACCCAAGAGCCGGAGTTGGAGCAAGGGTCGGGCCCGAACCTAACACCTCCACAGGTTCCACCAGCACCGGCTCCAACGGTGCCGAAGCTGTTGGAGGAGGAACCACAGTAAGGGAGTGGACCATCGGCTCCGAAGCCAAATGGGCTGGAGCTGAAACAAGCTTTGGAACACCGGAGACTGGAAGAGTCGAAGGAGCACCCTGTCGATGTCCGAATCAGACATCTTGGATGACCTAGAGGATACCGATCGGGCCCGAACCGATTTCTCCATCGGCTCCGAAGGGCTCGGGGACCGGCTCCGAAAGGACTCAACAACTATCGGCTCCGAGGAAGGTTTCAAGGAAATTTCCCTCAGTGCCGATAAGGACTTCGGCTCCGAGGGGGAAGAGTCTGAGCCGGTAACCCTGATCGGCTCCAATATCAGTGGAGCCGATGAGGGTGACCGCCTCGATGCCCCAGACCTCGGCTCCGAAACCAGAGGGGTCGAGGCTGGAGGCATCGAGGCAGACCGTTCCGACCTCGGCTCCGAAGTCCGTGGAGCCGATGGAGAAGTCTGCTTGGATTTCTTAGTAGTCGGTTCCGACTGACTGGTCGGAACCGATGCTTTCTTCTTTTTAGAAGGAGACGGAGAGGAAGATAAAGCCTCCTCGAAGGAAGGCTTGATTAATCCCTTGAGGATTAATTTGTTTTTCCTCTCCTGGAGGACTCTTGAAGAGAACGCGTGGCACATGCTACACGACTCTTGCAAATGCTTAGCACCTAAGCAATAAATGCACGAGGCGTGGTCGTCCGTTATGGACATTTTAAAACCACACCTCGTGCATTTCTTAAACCCGGAGGGTTTGTGTTCTTTCGACATAACTGCTTCGCCAAAGAACCAATAAAGTGAACAGTAAACACTATAACACTAAACTTTAGTTAAGACAGTTGAATACAATTTTAACAAAAAAATTCTCTCTCTCTCTTTTTTTTTTTTTTTTTTTTTACACTAACAGTACACTGACAAAAAAGAGTTAAAGATAGAGAGAGGGAGTCAAGACCCTCTAACTTAAACGGGTACTTGACCCAAGAAATTACACAAACAGGAACGTAACAGGGGAAGGCCCCTCTAACTGAAATGGGAAACCTTCCCTGACTAAAAAATTCACGAAATTAGTAACACAATTTCACCAAACACACTAATATAACAACAATAGCTGTTAAAACAGCTTTTGGGTTCAAAGAAAGGAAATTTGTGACAGGAAAAAGCCTAATAACTAGTACTTAGCCCAGCCAATGTTGAGACCACGTCTAAGCTTGATAGCGGCAAACGAGATCTGGGGGATTAGTGGTGGTGCATCCTGGGATAAAGATAGCTCAGCCAATTAGAGGCCTCGCTCTATAGCATAAGCGTGCGAGTGAGCGAGGGATCGGCTCCGAACCCATCAGTTCAGAATGTAGGCGAGATAGGATCACATAACATCCTTCTTTATTAAAAGCAAAGAATATAAACAATTGATCTGATTTTCTATAGTCCTTAGTCCTGTGTTGTTAAAAGCATAATTGTCTATGAACATCCAATTGGTGGAGTCTATACTCTGCCTTGTTGTCATAACTGGGGAAGAATACAGGAAGCTCGATGGACTGATTTAAATCATACTCTGAACACACCTTTGGCAAGAAGGAGGGATTGATTCTGAGAGAAACTCTATCTTTGTGGAAGATGAGATATGGCGGGTGAATAGATAAAGCGTGTAATTCTGAAACCCATCTAGCTGCGGTGAAGGCAATCGAGAAGAGTGTTTTCCAAGACAGAAATTTCAGGGGACAAGATGATGCTGGTTCAAAGGGTGGAAGAACCAGAGAGGCTAAAACAAAGTTTAGGTCTCAGGGGGGGGGGGTCTTCTCTTACCAGGGGCTGTAAAAGGGTTGTACCTCATAAGAATGCTTTGCACAGCTTATGGGATATGATATTAGAGCCCAACTCTCCCAAAGGATAATTGGAGATGGCAGCCAGTTGGACACTAATGGCAGCTGCAGCTGCCCCTCGTTCGAATGTTTTAGCCAGGAAATCAAGAATCTTGGGAGCAGGAGCAGTGAAGGGATCAATATCATTTTTCTTTGCGCAATAAGAGAACCTCTTCCATTTGCTAGCATAAATCTTTCTGGTAGTGGGCTTGTGAGAAGACACCAGGATGTGCTGTACTGCCAGGGAAATGTTGGGGAGCCTGGCTAAGACTAAAAGTGGAGAAACCAAGTTGTCAGCTTGAGAGTTTGGAAGGAGTGGTGGAGCATGCCCGACTGATGCATCAGGAGGTCTGGAACTGGGTCCAGGATCCAAGGTTCCACATGTAGATGATGGCTCTGAAACAGGAACCATATCTGACGAGGCCAGTAAGGAGCAATGAGGATGAGCTTGCAACCCAGTGACTTTGCTTTTTGAAGTACCTTGGGGATCAGAGGAAAAGGTGGAAAGGCATACACTAGTACCGGAGGCTAATCGTGAACAAGTGCATCCCTGGGTGACTGTCCCGGTGGGAGCACTAAGGCAAAATAACTGCTGCATTTGTTGTTGAGGGGAGTGGCAAAAAGATTGCAGCATGGCTGGCCTCATTTGCAAAAAATCACGTCCGCAACTTTTTGCTTCAGGGACCACTTGTGAGGCATGAGGATAGCCCTGCTGAGCCTGTCCACTATCACACTGGATTTCCCGGGAATGCACGTCGCAGTCAGAAAACGTTGGGAAGACATCATCCATTGCCTTACTCGAAGGGCCTCCCGACACAAGGGGTAAGATCTAGTCCCGCCTTGTTTGTTGATGTACCATACTACTGACATATTGTCTGTCTGAATTGCAATAGTTCTGGTAGGTAGAGAGTCTTGAAATGCTTGCAACGGCAGAAGTACTGCTTTCATCTCTAGAACATTGATGTGCAAGTGGCACCCATGTGGCTGCCACATTCCTTGAACAGTATGTCCCAGATAATTCCCACCCCCCCATCTGGGAGGAGTCAGTGATCACTGTGGCTACTGGATGGGGGGTTAGAAAGGGTCTGCCCAAAGTCACCTGGGGGGAGACAAGCCACCACACTAAGTCCTTTTTCGAGATCATATGTGACATTGGTAAATCCTGAAACGACCACTTAGCAAAAAGAAACCACTGCACAATTCTCATGTGGAAGCAAGCCATAGGAACTAGAGTAATTGCTGCAGCCATTGAGCCCGGGACCTTCAATACCTCTCTTGCCTGAACTCTCTTCTTTTTCATGAGAAATGAAACTTGCTGACGAATGGTTGACAACCTGTCTTAAGGCAGCTTTGCTATCATGGCTCTTGTATCTAAGTCTGCCCCTATGAAGGTAATACACTGACAAGGCAACAAGGCAGACTTTTCGTAGTTTATGGTGATGCCTAGCTGGGAACAGGTTTGAATTGTGTAGTCCCATGCTTTGATCAGTTGATGCTAGGTGGTAGCAGTGAGGAGCCAGTCGTCTAGTTATGGAAACACCTGGAATACTAGAAGTCTCAGGTGAGCCGTGACCACTGCCATACACTTGGTGAACAGCCTGGGGGCTGTGGTGAGACCAAAGGGAAGAGCTCTGAACTGATAATGACTGGCTCCCAGCCGGAAGTGTAGGAATCTCCTAGATCGCCTGTCCATTTTATGTGGTAGTACACATCCTGAAGAACGATGGAGCACATCCAATTGTCCTGACCCAAAAAGGGAAGAATGGACTGCAGTGTTACCATCCAGAACTTCACTTTTTTACTGATTTGTTTAGCTTGCTGAGATCCAAGATGGGTCTCCAGTCCCCTGTTTTTTTAGAACTAAAAAGAACCTTGAGTAAGTTCCAGATTCAATTTGTTCTGCTGGGACTTCTTGGATGGCTCTTTTTTCTAGCAACCTTTGTACTTCTAGGTTTTCTTGATCCGAAAGACTGGGTGGAACGTCTGGGACTGACTGTTTTGTTCTTGACGGGGGTAGCTGGGAAAAGGGAATGTTGCAACCACTGGATATTACTGACAGTACCCATGCATATTTCGTAATAGTTTGCCAGACTGTTGGGTGCAAAGATACTCTGCCCCTGACTGCCTCCAGAGGCAGACAGTCAGGCCTCCCTTCAGGAGTGCTGGAAGGGCCTAGCACAGAACATATGTCTATCACCCTGCTAATGCGGACCTCCCCCTACCGCAAGGCTGGCGTCTTCCATTATTGTTTCCCCCTCTACCTCTGGAGGAAAATTCTCCACGTGTGTCAGGCGAAGCTCCCTGGGATTTTCAAAACCACATTTTTCCACTCTTCTGACCTTTAGGGTAGGGTCTAGATGGAGTGGAAAAATGGCCTCCCATGGCAGAGAGAGTCTTGCCATCCTTTTCACACCTGGTGAGAGTCTCTTACCTGAGGCCCAAACAAGAACAAGCCATCAAAAGGGGTATTCGTAAAGGACTTGAAGGGTTCCGCAAATTGACAAAGGTGCATCCAGGAGTGTCTCCGCAAAGCAACTCTGGTACCTGCTGCCCTACTCACTAAATCGGCCGCATAAGAAATGAGCCTCATGGAGAGGTTAACCACTGAAGTCAAGGTTGCAAGCTGGGAAGCCGCCCTGTTCGAAACTCTCACAGCTGTAGGATCCTGCAGGATATCAACCAACTCTTTCAGGAGATCCCTCTGAAGTCGCGTGAAGTGTGACAAATAATTCAGTGACCTAAGTATAAAGGTCGCTGAAGAGAACATATGCTTCCCATACCTGTCCATCGTACGGGACTCCTTGTTCGGCGGATGGACAGATGAAGAAGTTTCCACAAGTTCCTTCTTAGTGGCTGCTGCCACCACCATAGCATCAACAGGAACCCCTTTGGAAAGAAAATACTTGTCTTCGGGGGCAGTTATAAATTTATTTGGTCTCCGCGGAATTGGTTCTATGGTCTCTGGAGCGCTATGCGCCTTTTGACTCAATACAGACAAAAGTGGGTCAAAAGGAGGAGACACCCAAGAGGTGGAGGGTCAGGAACAAAATGCATCCAGGTAGACCGACTCATCCTCAGAAGGGGCTAGGGAATTCCAACCACCCCTCTAAGGATTTCCAAGATGTCCGAAAAGGAGACATCCTCTGAGGGGACCGTGGGGACCCTTCCAATTCATCCAAGTCTGTGTCTAAAGTGATGGACTCAGGGGAGTCCAGATGCTTCCTCTTACATTTTTTCTTCCGAAGGACCTCCTCTGAATGTTTGGGGAGGTTTTGGAAGAGGTGGGGTCGCCCAACTGAACGCCCTGGGGCATAGGTTCCCTACGCTTGGAGGAAGGAGGAGGGTCAAAGGCAGGCACAGGCACCAAGGGAGAAGGAGCCGATGGAGCAGAGGGTGGAGCGATCTCAGGGGAAAGCACGCTCCTCATCACCTCGAAGGTGCCATGGTCCTGAGCAAAAGGAGCCTCCAGCTCCGAAGAGCCCGGAGATCTCCTGCAAACTTAGAATAACTACTCCAAGGCTGATGTGGGAGCTGAGCTCACCTGCGCCGAAGCTCCGAGAGGGAGAGCAGCGTCAGACAAAGGTCAAATGCCACTTCACCCCACGGAGCCGACAAGAGAGCTTCGATGCCCAGATCCCTCGATTGACTGGGACATCGAGGAGATCAGAGCGGGAGTCAGAACTGATAAAGGAGGAGTAACCACAGCCGACGGTTTCACCACCACGATGTCCATGCACTCCGGCTCCGATCTCAAGAGAGTTGGAGGAGGAACAGATAGAGAAGCTGAATGAGCTGAAGGAGCCAATTCCTTGTGGGCTGGGCTCGATAGTAATTTGGCAAGTGCCTGTGACTTGAGGAGCCTATTAACCACTCTCTCCACATCATGGTCCGAAAGCCTGGAGGACCAAGAGGAGTGAGAGGAGGACCGATGACTGCCTGCCACAGATTGCAACAAAGGAGACTGTGGAGCAAAGCGGACAGGCTCCAAAGAGGGAGACCTGATTCTTTTATGGGCCCGGACTGGCTCCGAAGTCACTGATGGAGCCGCCGGAGACTTAGCTTTGTCGGAGCCGACAATGGGAACAGACACAGCCAAAGATTTGACAGCAGATTTGGGTTGCTCCGAAATATGAACCATTGTGGATGGTTTGGGGATTTGTCAGACTGTTTTGCTGGCTGAGGAACAACAGACAAGGGATCCTGAGGGTTTTTCAAAAGGCCATGCAGAATTAGTTTATTTTTTCTCTTCTGCAGGACGCTAGAACTGAAAGCATGACAGATACAGCATGAGTCCTGCAGGTGAACAGCCCCTAAACAGTATACACAGCTCATGTGCCAGTCTATAAGGGACATTTTTTGGCAGCACGAGTCACACTTCTTAAATCCAGAGGGTTCAGACTCTTTGGACAAGCTGGATAAACTAGGAAGAGACAAACAGCAAAAATAAGGCTGCAACGGCTAGCAATACACAACTACAAACACTACCAACAAGCAAGGATATCTCTCTTTTTTTTTTTTTAGGAAAAGGAAGAAGAAGGGGGAGAGCCTCTAAGTAAAATGGCGACTCCCCCAACAGGAGAGCCTCTAACAAATAGCTACTCCACAGATAGAGAGAAAAGAAGAAACAAACCCTCTAAGTTAAACGGGCTCAAGGGGAAAGCAAGGCCCAAGAAAAATGATGGCCAAGAAAGTACAGTTTTGTACCTACCATAAATGTAGATGTTCGAGTGCTAATACAGCTGCAGTCATAAAAGATGGGTTTTCCTGCCGTCAGGCGGGTCCTCGGTCGGCCGAATTCCAAAGTCTAGGTCCGGTGTCGGATGTCGTCACTTCTTCCCTGATGTCAGAGTGACAGGGGTATAAAAGAACCAGTCGACGCCATTTTCTTCAGTTTTTCTTGCCCCAGATGTCAGGTGCCCCCAGAAGGGAGGCAAAACATAAATTTATGTAACAATGCAATGCAATATAATCAAAAAACAGTAGTTGCAAGCAAATACACCATGAAGGAATACCCCAATCAGGTTGTATGAGGCGGTGTTAGCCATTAGGCCTGTCCCAAGAGGGGAAGGAGGGAGGGAAACCTGGACTGCAGCTGTATTAGCACTCGAACATCTACATTTATGGTAGGTACAAAACTGTACTATGTTCATCGTGCATACAGCTGCAGTCATAACAGATGGATTGAATCCCAAAGCTAAAAAAGGGGTGGTAGGCACTAAGAGGAACTAGAAGGAGCCAAGATGCCTTGCAAGACTGCAGTGGCAAAGCCCACTCTAGATTTGGAGTATAATGGTAGGTGATAGTGCTTGGAGAAAGTATGTACAGAACTCCAAGTGGCTGCTTCCAAAATATCTTTGATAGGAACCCCCCTGAGGAAAGCTGTAGAGGTAGCTGTGGCCCTTGTGGAGTGAGATCTGATGCCTGTAGGTACAGTCTTACCATGAAAAGAGTAACAAAAGCGTATGCAGTGGGCTATCCATCTTGAGATTGCCTGTTTGGAAATAGGCTTCCCTTGAGCACCTGTAGCATAGGACACAAAGAGTTGCTCTGATTTTCTGAAAGGCTTTGTTCTGTCCAAATAATAACGAAGCTGTCTGTGAATGTCCAAGGAATGTAGTAGTCTCTCCCCTTTGTTTTGTGGATTAGGGTAAGAGGTAGGTAGGTGGATAGCCTGATTCAATGCTACCCTGGATACTACCTTTGGCATAAATGAAGGGTTGGTTCATAAGGAAACTCTGTCCTGATGGAAAATGATGAAAGGCTGCACAGCCATGAGGGCTTGTAGTTCCGAAACCCTGCGTGCTGAGGTGATAGCCAGAAGGAAGGCTGTTTTCCATGACAAATATTGCAGTTCTGTTGCAGCAGCAGGCTCAAAGGGAGGCAGGGTCAATTTTTCCAGGATGAAATTGAGGTCCCAAGCAGGTACTGGTTGCTTCCTTGGGGGTTTAATATTCTTAGCCCCTCTGAGGAACTGTCTTATGAGAGGGTGAGAGAATAAAGGAGGATCAGTGTGAAATGTCTGAGGCATGGATTTTGATGGAGGAAAATCAAAGTCCACTGCTTAGCATCTCAGCTAGGTACTGTAATATTTGAGGTAGATTCAGTATTCCAGGATTCTGACCCTTTTTCTGATTCCAGGCACAAAACCATTTCCATTTTGCGGAGTAGGCTTTTCTAGTAGAAGGCCTTCTGGCCTCCAAAATGACATCCTGCACCTCCTTGGAGAGTAGGGTCTGTTGTGAATTTAAGGAACCCTCCATGCGGCTAGATTGAGTGTTTTCAGCTGACTGTGAAGAGTTTTGAAGTTGTGCTGAGTCAGTAGAAGAGGCATTGCAGGCAGGATCCATGGTGGGGAATGCGTCAGGCTCCTCAGGAGTGGGTACCCGTGTTGTCGTGGCCAGTCTGGAGCAATGAGAATCATCTTTGGTCTGTCTGCTCTGGCTTTTAATAGAACCTTGGGTAGCAGAGGAAGAGGTGGAAAGGTATAAACTGTCATTGTTGTCCAACTGAAAGAGAGTGCGTCCACTTTCCAGGCCTGTGGATGAAAGGTCCTTGAGCAGAATTTTGTCAATTGGTAATTTCTGTCGGTGGCAAAGAGATCTATGTCTGGCCTTCCCCATGCTTGAATTATTTTTGTAAAAACTTGAGGATGCAACTTCCATTCATGTGGATCTGTCATATTTCTGCTTAGGTTGTCTGCCAGCGTGTTTTCCTTGCCTGGCAGGAACTGTGCTTGAAGTTGGATTTGTAATTCCAGAGCCATGTTCCAAAGAGACATGGCTAGCCTGCATGGGGGATATGAATGGGTTCCTCCCTGTTTGTTTATGTACCACATCACTGTGGTGTTGTCTGTCCTTATCAATAGTTGGCCTGGATGCAGTAGGTCTTTGAAAGCCATAATAGCATTTATTACTGCTAGCATTTCCTTTTGATTGATGTGTAGGTGCTTTTCTTTTTGGGACCATTTGCCCTGAATGCACTGATCTGTCATGTGCACCCCCCAGGCGTAGTCCGAGGCGTCTGTTGTGATGACTTGATTTGCTTGAGGCTTGCAGAATGGGAGACCTATGTTTCTTTGGCATTCTTGAGCCCACCACAGAAATTCCTTTTGAAGACATGGAATCAGTGGTATAATTGTTTCCAAACTGTGGCTGTGTTGAGACCATAAGTTTTTTAGGTACCATTGAAGTTTCCTCATATGCAGCTTTGCACATGGGATTAACAGGATGCAAGATGCCATGAATCCCAGAGCCTGCAGGATTTTCCTTGCAGTCAGCCTGGTGAAGGTTGCCAGTTTTCTGAAGTATTGAGTTAGTTGCCCTTGTTTCTCTGGCGTGAGGTAGGCCACCTGGGTGTTTGTATTCAAGCTGGCACCCAGGAAAATTATTGTTTGAGAGGGTATTAGTTTTGATTTCTTTTTGTTGACTGTGTATCCCAGAGAATTTAACAACATTATTACAAACGCCAGGTGTTTCAGAAGCATGTGTTTGCTGTCCGCTTGGATCAGGCAGTCGTCCAAATATGGGTATATTTGTATCCCTTGAAGTCTGCAGAAGGCAATTACTGATGCCAGGCATTTCATGAACACTCTGGGCGCAGTAGATAAGCCAAAGGGCAATGCAGAAAATTGATATTGGGTTGAACCTGCAAGAAATCTAAGGTATCTTCTGCAATCTTGTCTGACTGGGACATGCAGGTATGCCTCCTTGAGGTCCAATGTTACCAGCCAAGACTCCTTGCCCAGCATGGGAAGAAGCTGCTGTAATGTGAGCATCTTGAATTTTGGTACGAGTAAATATGTGTTTAGGATGGATAGGTCCAAAATAGGTCTCCAATCTTTGCCCTTCCTTGGTACCAGGGATAGTGTGGAATAAAAACCTTGACCCTGTTCTTGTGCAGGTACCTCTTGAATAGCTTTCATGTCCATGAGATCTGAAATTTGTTTTTGTGCCTCTGCCCTTTGATTGTGTGGCAGGTTTGGCATGCCTCTCATTTTTGGAAGGGTGTGAAAGTGGAATCTGTAGCCTCTGTCTATAATGTCCAGGATTCATTTGTCTTTTGTGACAATATGCCAATTTTTCGAAAATAACGCCAGTTTTCCGCCTAAAGGTGCTGCCAATTGAGCCTTACTTGGCATGCAAAGGGGAAAGTCATTGGTTCTGCTTTCTGAATGGCTGTGACCTATCCTCACCACCTCTTGGTGTAGGTGCTTGCCATTGTCTGCCTCTAAATGATCCTTGAGATTGCCCTATACCCCTCGGGCGCCTGTATCTACCTCTTTGAGGTCTGTCTGTGGCTGGAAAGGACCAATTTTTTGAAGGCCAATTTCTACTGAAACGTGGAGGTTGTACCTGTAGGAAATCTTTCACTGTTTGCATTGATTTTGCCTTTTCCTCCATTTTCTTTAATACCTCCTCAGCTTTAACACCAAACAATACATCTTTTTGAAGAGGTGCATCTAGTAATTTAGCTTTGACATGATCTGGTAAGGTTTGCTCTTTGAGCCAAGCGTGTCTACGTATGACTGATCCTGTAACAGCAGCTCTACATGAGGCCTCTAAAGCATCAAAACCACATTGCAAGGTATGTTTACCCACTTGCTCTGCACTATGCAACAAATCCTGCAACTCTTTCAAATCTGGTTGTTCAGGTTGTGACATTTTGCTTTTCAACTGAGATAATAAAAACTGTTGATACTTTAACATATGGAACTGACAGTTTAATGCCCTCATGGTTAAGGTGGCCGAGGTGTATACCTTTTTCCCCCACCTTTCTAAAGCTCTGGAATCTCTCTCTGAAGGTAATGGATTTTTGGCAGTGGAGGCCTTAATTCCCTTGGGACCCTGTGAAATAGTTTCTGGGTCAGCCGCATGGCTTTTGTATAGAAATTGGTGTGAATCAGGAACCCGGTAATACCTGTCAGGCTTGACTGGAGCTGGAGGTAAGGAATCTGGGTTAAGGCTGGCCTCTGAGTACACATCATCTAGTATGTCTAACACAGGAGGGATAGCCAGAGGCCTGTGCTGAGGGAGCAAGAGGAAATCCCTGAGCCTTTTCTTGGAGTCTGAGTAATCTTGGCCTTCCCAGTGGAAGTGTTCCCTCAAGGTATGCACGGTTTCCCCAAAAGAGAAGTCCTCAGGGGGGGGAGACAGAGGGAATGGACTCCTCTGCATCAGAATCTTCAAAAGGGGAGTAAGATTTCTGAAGTAATGGAGGCCTGGTCCGAGGAAGGGTATTCTTCCTCCACTCTGGGCCTTTTGTCCGAGGGGGGTTGAGAACCCCTGATAAGAGTAATCAAATCCTCAGCCATTTTGAGCATCTGCTTTTTAGGCATGGGGCCTTGAGAGGGTCCCTGTGGAGCTTGTCTATTAGTATGCATGGCTGCTTTAGATTTAGTGAAAGCCTTAATGGAAAAAGAAGAAGAAAGCCTGAAGACACCTTGAGAGGTGGCAGGCCTGTCTAAACTCTGAGTTTCCCCACCAAGAGTGGCTTCGGTATCTGTAGTCGGAGTGTGGGCCAAAGAGCCTGCGACCTCGGGCACAGAAGACACCACTAATGAAGTGTCATCGGTAGTCAGGGGCTGCGTAGGTGCCTCGCTGAGAACCGGAGCACCTGTAATCGGCTTTAGCGTGGTGTCGGTAGAAGTCGTGGACCTCATATGTCGGTCCTTATCTTTTGTAATTAAACTTTTTGCCAAAATAGTGTTGGGCGAACTCCGTCTGATGCTTAATAGTGCGCCAATTGAATGTAGCACAAAAACGACAGGCCGAGACGTCGTGGTCTGGGCCTAAGCAAGGAATGCAGAGGGAATGGAAATCCTTATGCGGTATTTGCTTCCCACATGAAATGCAATTATTAACTTTGTCTGACATCGGTCTGAGGCAAGAAAAGTTTCCCCAATGGGGTACTTAGCTTTCAAGAAGACTTTGGTTGAAAAATATTCGTAATCTCAGGAGCTGGCCGACCGGCACTTGCGAACTGCTTCTGCTTCGGGCACCGCGTGGCAAGAAAGACTGAAGAAAATGGAGTCAACTGGTTCTTTTATACCCCTGTCGCACTGACGTCAGGGAAGAAGCGACGACATCCGACGCCGGACCTAGACTTTGGAATTCGGCCGACCGAGGACATGCCTGACGGCAGGAAAACCCATCTGTTATGACTGCAGCTGTATGCACAATGAACATCAACCCAAAAAACAGCAGCAGAGGAAGGTCAGAAGGTTACTAGTCTAAACGAGGACTAAGATAGACACCAACAAGGTAATTAAATTGGTAAAATCCTGGTAAAAGAAGACAGCAAAATACGAAAAAACTAAATACTTAGTCTGAGGCAGTAGTTGCAATCTCGACGCTGCAAGCAGCAAATGAGACCTGGGTAGCTACTGCTAGGCATGTTGGGATAGGGGTTAGCCTCGAGCCAGTATAAGCCCTCAAGCTATAGTAAATGGCCGAATCAGAGCCGAGGATCGGCTGTGAGCCCAACCAACCAGCAAGAACGAAGGCGAGATGGGGACAACATAACATGAATGGTTTTCCATGTGCACATTTGTAGAGAAGCTGTGCTGGCTGGCTCAAAGGGAGGTAAGGTGAGATTTTCCAGCATGAAATTGAGGTCCCAGGGAGGAGGGATGGGTTTTCTTGGTGGTCTGATATGCAAGATCCCTCTCAGGAATTAATGTCCAGTCTGAAGGTGGACTTTCACTGAAGAATATGCTAGTTCTTCCTTAATGAGCTCACATATATAGCTAAGGACAAGTGAGGGATCCGAATGAAAAGGATCCATGTCCTTAAGGGAACACCATTTTGAGAATCTCTGCCACTTAGACAAATAGTATTTCCTAGTAGTTGGTTTCCTGGTCTCCCTCAGGACTGAGAGCATGTCCTCTGAGTAGTGTTGTCTGAAAGGGATCAGAAAGTTGATCACCCATAGAGTTAGGTGCAGAAGAGACAGCTAAGGGTGAATGAGAGTTCCCTTTTGTTGCATTAGTAGGTCCACCTTGTGGGGTAACTTGTGGTAATTGCCCTTGGCTAGAGAGTGAAGAAGGGGGAACCAGTGTTGCCTTGGCCAATAGGGGGTCACCAGCAAGATTTTTGGTTGTTCCTTCTTGATTTTTAGAAGGACCTTTTGTATGACAGGGAAGGGAGGGAATGCGTACAGGAATATTCCCTTCCATGGAAACCTGAAGGCATTCACTCTCCAAGCTAGAGGAGTGTAATCCCTGGTGCAGAATGTGTGTAGCTGTCTGTCCTCGGGGGAGGCAAACAGATGCACTTGAGGTGTGCCCCACTGGTGGACGATGTCTAGAAAGGTATCCCTGTGCAACATCCATTTGTGTTGCAGAGAGGATGTTCTGCTGCTTGTTTGTTTTCCTGAGAGGGGATGTAAAAGGCCTGCAGGAAAAGGTTGTGGTTGGCTGCCAGATCCCATATTTGTAGGGTTATCCGGCATAAATGGTAAGCCTTTGCCCCTCTGTTTGTTTAGGTACCACATGACAGTTGTGTTGTCTGTCACAATGTGGAGCAGCCCTGGTTGCAAGATGGGAGGAAAAGCTTTTAGAGCCAGCAAGACAGCACTCATTTTCTCTAACACTGATGTGTTGCTTTTGTTGGGCAGGGGTCCAACACTGTTGTAGCCTGAAATCCTGTAACATTGCACCCCATCCTAGGTCTAATACACCGGTGTGCATGGTTTGGGTGGTGGTGGGGAGTTGTAGAGGAATGCCCTGGTTCTATAAGAATTGTGAATACACCACTGTAGTTCTGTTTTCAGGCAGGGCAGAAGGGGGATAGAGGTTTGTCTAGTGGCTGATGGCTCTGAGACCACACATTCTTTAGGTACCATTGGAATTTTCTCACGTGCATCCTTGCTAATGGGAGCATGGGAATAGTGACTGCCATGAGACCTAGAAATTGCAGAAATTGTCTTGCAGATGGTGAGGTACTGAAAGTAGGTTTTGAAAATGGGAGGATAGACTGCACTTTGTCTGGCAGGAGAAATGATCTCATCAGGTCTGTCCTGATCCTGCAGCCTAAAAATACTTGAGGAAGAAGAGAGGATTTCTGAAGGTTTAGGGTGAATCCCAAGTTGTGGAGGAGAGACATGGTGAACTTGAGATGAGTCTGTAGGGTGGACTCTGATTCTGCCAGAATGAGAATGTCGTCCACGTAAGGGTAGACTTGGACTCCCTTGGTTCTGCAATAGGCAATGGCTGGGGCCAAGCACTTTGTAAAAACTCTGGGAGCCATAAGACAAGCCAAAGGGTAAGGCTGTAAACTGAAAGTGTGAAGAGTGACCAGCAAACTGCAGAAACTTCCTGTGGGATGACCAGAAAGGAATTTGTAGGTAAGCATCCTTTAGGTCTAGAATGACCATGAAGCCTTGGGAGGGGATGAGGGGTAGGAGAGTTTGAATGGAGAGCATCCTGAGGGAGGGAACCTTCAGAAGAGGTTCAAATATGATAGTCTAGGATTGGTCTCCAATGGCCATCCTTTTTTTTGGAACTAAGAAAAGACGGGAATAGAAGCCTTGTCCTTCCTGTCCTGAGGGAACTGGTTCTATAGTTCCTTAAGTCAGGAGTTCTTTCAGAATGAGAGGGAATAGATGAAGCTCATTTTTTGGAGGGAAGGAAATTCTTTTTGGTTTTGGTCTTTCCTTCCAGGATAGGAAATATCCTTTCTGGATGATGGGAAAGAAGCCAAAGATCTGCTGTGATGGATTTCCAGAAGGGAAGGCAGTGGGTAAAGTGTACGGACAGAGGCAGTTGAGCAGGACAGTCATGCTGAAGAGGGGTCCCCTCTGTCTAGAAAGGGCTGTTTGGCTGGGGGCTGAGAGTTGGGGGGGTCTTGAGTAAGGCTGTCTCCTGGATGCCCTGCGGGGCCTTGAGGAGGAAGGGTGCGACACTGAAGGCGTCTGACAAAGGAATTTTTTGCTGGGCAGTTCCTATAATATCTAGGGAAGGGGGACACCAGCAGATGCTAAATGTCCTGCAGTTCTTTGCTTTTCTCTTGTAAGTTTTTGAAAAGTTGTGCTGAGTTTTTCCCAAATAAAAGGTTGTGGTCCAGAGGGGCATCCATGATTTTGGATTTACAATCCTCTGGTAGAGGTTGTAGGCAAAGCCAGGAGTACCTGTGTAAGGCAGGTGCAGAGGCAGCCAACCTGGCTAAATCCTCTGCTGCATTGTAACTGCACATGATAGATTGTCTGGCTACTTGTGTAGCTAGAGACAGTTTTGATGCAATGTCAGTTTTGGTTGGACAGTCTGGGGTAGAAGCCAGCAAGGTGAAAGCCTGGGAGACAAGGTCCAGGACATATTTAACCATTTGGGTGTGGTAATTGATAGCCCTGAAGGCCAGGGTAGAGGAAGTGCATATCTTCTTACCTATTCTGTCCATGGTTTTGCTGTCTTTATCTGCTGGCAAAAGTGAAGCAGAGGGTAACTGCCTAGACTGTCTGGAGACACAGCAATAACATCCGGATCAGCCAAGGGAGGTTTCATCAGAAATTTCTGCTCATCAGGCACTTTGTAAAATCTATCCGGCCTTTTAGGGACAGGAGGATGTGAATCTGGGCTCTTGGAGACAGAGTTAAAAGCATCCAAGAAAGCTGGAAGCACAGGAGGAATAACTGAAGGGGATGGTGACTCAAGTTGCAGAAGTTCAAAATATCTTTTCTGGGTATCTGACATTAAGGTAGTACCCAACTTGAAGTACTCTTTCATTGTTGTAATAGTTTCCCCAAAGGTAACATCCTCTGGTGGGGAATCTCCTTCAATAGAGTCTTCATCTGGGGAGTAATAATCCACAGGTGAAGCAATTTTAAAGACATAGGAAATAGATTCCTCAAAAGAGGAGTAGGACTGCTCTGGGTCTTCTTCTTCTCCCTGATGAGTAGTGGTTAAAGGTAGGGAGGAAGCAGAGGCTGGCCTGGGGCTCAGCACTGGAATGTTGGTAGGTGCAGGGCCTAAGGGCCATAAAGACCTGCATTAGTGAGTTGGTGAACGATTGCCATTCTGGAACTCCTTGGGGTATAGGGCTCAAGTGTTTAGTCTTTTGTTTTTCTTTGTTGGTGTGGAATTAGGGGTAGGCTTAGAGGCAGAGGCCTGAGCTGGAGCAGGAGAAGTCTCGGTCATCCAACCAAGTGATGGTTATTGCCGGCATTCTGGATTAACTCCACAAATGTGCTTTCCGTGGCTACAGAAACAGCCTCTTCCAGAGGAACCATCGAAGCTGACAGAGTAATCGGGTGTATCTCAGCCCCCATATCGGTAGTCGGCGGGACATCCAATGGCGGAGCAGCATCAGGAAAAGGCCTGGAAACCTTGGCCTTCTTCCTTGGTTGGTTGGCTTGAGTGACCAACTCGGGATCCATCCTGGGAGTGAGGCGTTTTAGTCTTTGATTTTCCAAATACAAGTCAAGTGCAGCCAGTTGGCTAAGTAGGGTCTTTGGCACAAAAGTCTAACAAATGGGGCAGGCCTTATGGCTGTGCTCCTTTCCTGAGCAAAACACACACTGGTCGTGAGAGTCTTTGTATGATATCTGACACCTGCAGTTACATTTGTTCTTTTTCTCAGACATCGGCTAAAGGGGAATCTACAGCAACCAAACTCAAATGTACGCAAGAGAAAAAAATCCCCAATGGGATACTTATCTTTAGAAGCATTTGGTCGTAGGAGCAAAGCGGTTAAAGTAATTTGTCTGCGACTGAAAAGTTCTGAGATCTGTCCATGCAGATGTTACATTTATGGTCCCTGGTTTATGGCCATGCATGTGACATCCCACACACCTACAGCAGCCAGAATTAAGCTTATGTATAAGAGCAGACGTCAGGTCGCCCTAAGGATGGAAATCCCACATATGAATACTGCAACATAGGAATAGGACAACATCCTCTTTTACAGCTCTTAAATTTTAACCAACTTACAGTCCTCACTACTTTCCAAACCTGAAACCTACCTACAACAAAGTTGCTAGATTTGCAGCTAATATGCCCTCAAGATCACACCACTCTCACTCTCCAGACACTCAGATGGCAAGAGTTTCCTAACCAACTCTTATTTACCCAACTTGTCATTATCTATACTATTTTGAATAAGCCATCCTCTTGCCCTAGCATTTTCTCACTTGTCTCCCTCTATAAGCCCCCTCGATCCCTCAGAAGCTCTGACCAATGTCTCTTACAAATTCGCAAACCTAAAAAATTTATTGGACAGAATCTCTACAGCTACTTCCCTGTTCTTGCATGGAACAAGCTCCCACATGACTCTTAGAAATATTTCCCACATCCACAAATTCAAGAAAACTCTCAAAGTACCTTAATAGCACATGAATTTGCCTCTGTAATCATCCCATATTAATCCACCCCTTTCTCTACCACTATCCTCCCTTCCCTACTACCATAACTCACTTAACAACTGCTCTGTATTGTACAGTTACCCTCTGAAGATAACCCAATATTTTATGTAAATTCATTCAAATGTTTTACTGTACATTTCTTTGCTATGTTTTTCTTCAATGTTATAATGCCTCTTAGTATAGTGTACTGTGGAACTGTATCTACATTTGCTTAACTGTTTTATTGTATATTGTATTCACCTTTAATTTTTGTAGATTTTTCTTGCTTACTTGTACTGTGGAACTTTTCTCCCAGGGCCTCCATCGAAAAAGGGCTTTTGCTCAAATGGACTACCCCAGTTAACAGATGTCAAATAAATAAATACTAAAAAAAGAGAGCTACTCACAAGCAATTAAATATCTGTCAGGAAGAACAGAGAAATGACGATAGAGATGTGGAGAGAAGTATATTTAAGGTTACCAAATCTTAAAAATTCATGATTGCTAGTTGGAAGTGTTTGCACAAACATTTTTGTACACCAACCAGTATAGGTAGAATGTTTCTAGGAAGCAAAAGAACTATTGGAGGTGTGAAGAGAGATTACTACCTGACCGGAGGCACATTTTCTCGGAATGCAATCTAGCTAGGTTCAAGAGTTATCTACAGGATTTAATTATAAGAGTTTTGCAACAGACTGAAGAATTATGAAAATGATATTTCTACTTGCATACTGTGGGGTAATCCAGAATACAAACATAAATAGGCACTGGTCACTTTAACACTGACATTATGTAGCTTAAAAAAATTACAAAGAAGTGGAAAACACAGAGTACCTTCATTAAATGAGAAGATTGGATTAATCAAATTTAAAAGAACTAGAAATAAAGACGCTTCTTTCTGAAAAAGGGAAGCTCCATTGCAAGACATGGGAAAGACTGGGAGAGGTAACCTAAGAGTTGGAAATGAGGAAATAAGACGGAAGTTGGTGAAAACATTTCCGAAGGGAAAAGTATTCAGGAAACTGAATCTGACTAGGAAGAGGTAACTCAAGCCCAACACCATTGTAGTAACAGAACAAGACTTTTTATAAATTCAGAGTTGCAAATCCCCACCATCATGTTTGTTCTGATGAATAACACTGACTTAGGGGTAAAGCTGTGATGTATGCTGACTATATCAATGCACAAGCCAATGGTAGGGGATATAAATAAGTGAACCATACATATGGATTACATGACATCTGTAAAAACTGAAACTGAAATAAAGTGGCTGAAAAAAAGAACAACGAAAGAAATATGTATGGCTCCCGTGTGTGCAACAAAGTCCATACGGTTTAATACTTTTGACTGGAAGTGTTTGCAGAGGTATTTTAGACCTAAAACAGACTACAGAGAATTCTTCCTCCTTCAGGCAGTGAATGCTGGAGATGCAGTGGAAGTGTGTGTTAATTGTGAACACATTTTTGTGGGACTGTGATGAGTTGCTATATTTTAAAAATTCCATACACAATGCTATCAAAAATGTTGGGAAGGCAAATGGTTAGAACTATGAAAATGATTCTTTTGAGCTAGGATACAGGATCTGAATTGTCCAGACATAGTGAAGTCTTACTAGATTTAATGGTACTGGCTGACAAATTACTAGAAAATGGAAATAGTAGATGTTCAAATAGATCACTTCCGCAGTACTGCTTACTACAAGATATATCCTGACATGGATAATATACATACTGCCAATTTACAAAAGCTTGGGGTTCTTCCTCTTGTGCTGTATGTCTGATATACAAAGATGCAGGAGAGTATGTGCCGACATCAGTCATACAGATGTGAAGTTTCTCAGAGATTTCTTGCCGCAGGAAATAGTATGTGGAGCTTAAAAAAAGGTCTCAGGTGTGCAAAGATAGGAAAGGGAGTAGGAAAAATAGGTCCTGTTCGGTCAACCAAAGTAAAACAAGGGAGGAGAAGGAGGGTGGGTATATATACAGCAACAATGATTTCCTTAAAAATCTACTTTTATGACAAGTTCTTACACAACTGCATTGTGTGTTCTTCATTACATCACTATTGCAGTACTGCTTACTAATGAGATGATACTCAAAGCTTTCTTACTGACTGGCAGAAGGGGTGAGGTGCATAGTTGAAGCCCAGTGTCCCTTGAAGAATGAATGTGGCAAAAAAAAAGTTCTGGCTCTCAACATTTATCATGCAATGCTTAGTAAAGGCATGTATGGATGACAAAGTGGCTGCTTCCAGAATAGCGCTTGAATCTGGATCCTTGAAAAAGACTTCTGAAGAGGCAACAGCTCTAGAAGAATGAGCTTTGAGCTGACCTTGTAGTGATTTTACATGGAAAAAACAACAGAAGGACATATCTAAAGAAAATCCATTAACCCTGGAGATGGTTTGTTTTCTTCTTCAAAAGAAGCAAACACTTGGTCACATTTTCTGATGTTCTTTACTTTGTCCAAATAGAACTTTAGCCGTTTGTGAAAATCAAACAAATACAGAATCTCCACCACCCTTTATTCTGAGGTTTAAGAAAAACTCTAGGGAGATGAATGGACTGGTTTAAAGACATTTCAGTGGCTACCTTTAGCATGAAACAAGAAGTTATGTACTCACCATAACATTTGATATATGTAGTCCATCTCGCCTTACATTCTTACCCCTGGGTTCGGAGTCAAACCTCGGCTCCGACTTGGCCATACTCTAGCTCAAAGTCTTCAAAACTGGCTCGTGGCTAAGATGTATCCCATCATGCAACAGGCCCATTCCCCAGATCTTGTTTGGTGCAAGCGCGCACACACACACACACACACACACACACACACACACACACACACACACACACACACACACACACACTGAGAACAACAACAATCCCAACAGAAAGGACTAATGACACCTAGAGACTATACCTCCTGGTCCTCAAGGAGGAGGGGGGGTTTAGTAAGAATGTAAGGCGAGATGGATTACATACATCGGACATTATGGTGAGTACATAACTTCTTGATGTTATGCAATCCAATCTTGCCTTCATTCTTACCCCTGGGAAAGCATCCCTAGCACCTGGACCTTGGGTGGCTCAGTGAAAAATACTCCTGAGCACTGTGGAACCAAAGAAAGATCTGCCTCTAGAGACCAGATCTAATTTGTAGTGACTAATAAAAGTATGAGGTGAAGCCCATGTTGCTGCAGCACAAATATCATCCATAGACATCCTAGCCTGAAATGCAGTTGAGGTAACCACAAATCGTGCAGAATGAGCCTTCACTTTATAGGGTAATTCTTTGCCATTGGAAGCATAAATAAAGGAGATGCAATTGGAAATCCAGTGAGACAAGGTTACTTTAGAAACAGGAACCCCAAGTCTAGTGTCTGAAAATGAGACAAACAGTTGATCCAATCTCCTGAAATCTTTTGTCCTATGTAAACTGAAACGCAATTGTCTATGAACGTCTAGCTGATGAAACTTAAATTCTGCCTTGTTAGAAAATTCAGGAAAAAACACAGGCAACTCAATGGATTGGTTAATACTGACAACAGAAGCAACCTTTGGAATAAAGGAAGGATTGGTTCTTAAAAAGACCCTGTCTTTGTGAAACGCCAAATAAGGTGGCTTAATCCATAAAGCTTGGAGCTCAGAGACCCGCCTAGCTGAAGTTATGGCTACAAAGAATACTGTCTTCCATGACAAGAATTTAATGTCACACGTAGCTGTGGGCTCAAAGGGAGTTGAGGTGAGCTTCTGTAATACAAAACTGAGATCCAATGGCATTACTGGAACAAATACGGGAGGTCGGAGTAACAGTGTCCCTTTCAGAAAGGCCCTACAAAGCCTATGAGCCATAAGGTTGAGCTCATTGGCAACGTGAAAGGTAGAAATCGCTGCCAGTTGCACTTTAATGGTTGCTGCAGCTAACCCCTGACTGAACAGCTGAGAAAGAAATTCTAATATTGCTGAAACAGGCTCTGCATAAGGAACAATATGTCTTTCACGGGCTCAAATGGAGAATCTCTTCCACTTACTGGAATAAATCTTCCTGGTAGAAGGCTTGTGGGAAGAGGACAGAATGTGGACCACTTCCGGGGAAAAATCATGAAGCCTGACTAGGGATGGAACTGGAGCAGCCAAGCTGTCAACCTGAGGGTCCAGATGGAGGGATGGAACTGTCCTGACATAAGTCAGCCGATCTGGATCTGGGTCCAGAATCCAGGGATCGTCCATTAGATAGGGTTGAAGAAAGGGAAACCAAATCTGACGAGGCCAGTGTGGGGCAATCAGGATCATTTTGCTTCCCAAAGACTGTGCTTTCTGAATGACCTTTGATATCAGAGGAAACAGTGGAAAGGGGAAAGGCATAGAGAAGAACGGAGGGTCAATCGGGAACGAGAGCGTCCCTGGGTGTCTCCCCATCCGGGGGGGATAAGGGTGAAGTAGCTGCTGCATTTGGCATTGAGGGGGCTGGCAAACAGATCGCAGCAAGGCTGACCCCATCTTCGGAATATCTTCTCAGCAACATATTTGTTCAGGGACCACTCGTGAGGCATTAGGATAGCTCTGCTCAGCCTGTCGGCAATCACGTTGGACTTCCCCGGTATATGCGTTGCAACTAGAAAGCATTGGGAAGACACCGCCCACTGCCAAACTTGAAGTGCCTCTTTGCAAAGGGAGTATGATTTGGTTCCTCCGTGCTTGTTCAGATACCATACCACTGACATGTTGTCTGAGTGGATTGCAATTGTCCCTAGATGGAGAAAGCTCTGAAGTGCTTGCAACGCTAACAGCATTGCTCTCATCTCCAAGACATTGATATGCAAATGGGTCTTGTGATCCTGCCACGTGCCTTGGACTGTCCTGTCGAAATAATGCCCCCCCACCCGATCTGGGAGGCGTCCGTGGTCACCGTGGCAACTGGAGAAGATGGGACAAAAGGCTTGCCTACGTTGAGATTGCTGGCCTGAAGACACCAGCTTAGATCCTGCTTGCACGTGTCTGTAATCAAAATAGAACAGGAGAGTGGAAGATACTGTAGTGACCAGTGGGCGAAAAGCAGCCACTGAAGAACCCTCATGTGTAGTCTGGCAAGGGTAACTAGCATGATTGTGGCAGCCATGGTCCTTAACTTGAGGACCACTTTTGCCTTGACCTTCCTCAATGATAGTAAGGCGTAGACCTGCTGTTGTAGAGCGTGAATTCTCTCTTCTGGTAAGAAGGCCCTCATGAGCACCATATCTAGTTCAGCGCCGATAAAAGTGACACACTGCGAGGGCAACAAGGCAGATTTTTCCCAATTTAGAGTAATTCCTAACCTTTGGCACAGTGCAATGGTGGCGTCCCTGGTCTATAACAGTAGATGCCTGGTGGTGTCAGAAAGGAGCCAGTCATCCAGGTACGGAAACACTTGGAATCCCAGACATCTCAAGTGAGCCGTTACCACTGCCATGCATTTGCTGAACACGCTGGGGGCTGTGGTGAGACCAAAGGGCAGAGCGCAAAACTGAAAATGACTGGCTCCCAGCCGGAAGCGTAAATGACTTCTCGATGCCCTGTCCATCTTGATATGGTAGTAAGCATCTTTGAGGTCGATGGAGCACATCCACAGATCTTTCCCTAACAGAAGGAGTATTGACTGTAAGGTGACCATGCGGAACTTGGACTTTTGTACATGTAGGTCCAATCAGCTGAGATCCAAGATGGGTCTCAGGTCCCCTGTTCTTTTCGGCACCAAAAAGAATCTGGAAGTCCTTAATCCTACTGGGTCTGTGGGGACAGGCTGGTTGGCTTTCTTTGAAAGCAACTTTTTTATTTCTAAAGTTGTGGAATCCCTGTGACTGGGTGGAATGTCTGGAATTCTCTTGGTTGGCGGGGGAGGAGAAAAAAAGGGAATATTATAACCTCTGAAAATTATCTTTAATACCCACTCGTCTTGGTGACATCTTGCCAGGCTTCTGGGAATAAAGAAATGCGACCCCCGACCGGCTCCAGAGACGCACAGTCGGGCCTACCTTCAGGAGTGCTGGTAGGGAGAACCGCAAAAGGAATCACAGTCCTCCTGGTTACGCGGGCCTCCTCTGCCTCTAGAGCAGCATCTACCTGAATTTCCACCCCCTCCCCTGCCTTTGGAGGGGGAATCACTTTGTGCATTCTGGAAAAACCTCTGTGACTTCCTGAACCACATTTTCCCACCCTTCTGGCCCTTGGGGTAAGGTCTAGAAGGCATGGAAAAATGGACTCCCACGGCAGACAGGGGTTTTCCTTCCTGCTTGCACCTAGTGAGAATGTCCTTCACCTTGGTTTCGAATAACGATGAACCGTCGAATGGGGCATTGGTGAACGTAGACTTGAAGGCCTCCGCAAAATTACACAGGAGCATCCAGGAGTGTCTCCTAAGAGAGATATCGGAACACGCTGCCCTGCTCGCTCCGTCAGCTGTGTATGACATCAGCCTCATGGGGGAGTTGGTAAGGGAATTTAGGGTAGACATCTGTGCATTGACCTTCTGTGCCACGGCATCAGAAACGTTACCCTGTAGGGAATCTCCTAGCTCTTTTAGGAGATCTCTCTGGAGCCTTGTAAAATGCGTCAAGTAGTTCAGCGACCGCAGAGTAAAGGCCGCTGAGGTAAACACATGCTTCCCATACCTGTCCATGGCCCGGGACTCCTTGTTAGGCGGATGGACGGTTGACTAAGTTTCAGCAAGTTTTTTCTTGGTGGCTGCTGCCACCACCATGGCATCTACTAGAATGCCTTTTGTCAGATATTCCTTGTTTGTGGAAGTTGACAAAAACTTATTGGGTCTCCTAGGGACAGGTTCCACAGTATCAGGAGTTTCCCACACTTTTTGACAGATGAGATCTAGTAGCTCATCGAAAGGGGAAGAAACCCAAGAGGCGGAAGGTTGAGATCCGAAAGCCTTCAGGAACACAGACTCCTCATCAGAAGGGGATTTGGAGGGCCAGCTGCCTCTGCTTCAGGATCTCAAGGATATCTGAAAAAGAGATATCTTCAGAAGACGACCTGGGGGACCCCTCTGACTCCTCGTGGTCGGTGTCTGACGTGAGAGACTCATCCAGGGAGTCCACGTGTTTCCTCTTTCACAATCTCTTTCTGACGGGCTCCTCAGGCAAAAACTCTGGGGAGATGTCAGAAAGTTGGGGAACACTCATGGAGTTATCCTGAGGCCTTGGGTCTCCGCTGTCCAGGGATAGACAGTGATCCAAAACTGACACCGGTGCTGGATGGGGCAGAGTATCGGTGCTGTAGGATGAAGCTGATGACCTGGCCAGCACACTCCTCATAACCTTGAAGGCTGAGCCCCCTGGCTCAGAAAGCCGACTAACCATAGAGGATACGGTAGTAGCCTTCAGCAACGAGCAGATGAGGTCCAAAGTAGATGTCGGGTCCAAGCTCACCCAAGCCGAAGCACTGAGAGGAAGGCTCAGAACCGATGAAGATCGATCCGAGCCCTCCCCCTTGGGTCAGACCGGGGAACTCTGGAGCCTCGACCCTGTGGATGGAGCCGACGGGGTCAGAGTGGAAATCGGAACAGAGAGACCAGGCAAAGCTACTGGAACCGACCTAACGGCACACAACGGAACCGACAACTCTGGCTCCGAAGGCCAAGAAAGGCTCGGAAGAGGAACAACAGATGAAGGGGCCATGGGCTCCAGAGCCGACTGGGTCAGAGCCAAAATCAATTTGGCCAGCACCGATGACTGAAGCAGTTGTTTCACCACTCTATCAACGTCCTCATCAGAAAGGGTCCTCGAGGACCTGGAGGATATAGTTGGAGATCTGGATCTCCCTACAGAAGGAGACTTACGTGAAGGAGAACCCGGTCGAACAACTGGAGACCGGCTCCAAACCAAAATATCTGTGACCGGCTACGAAAGGCTGGGAGCCGATACAGACTTACTCAATACACTACCTTCTGTCAGCACCGAAGCCAATGGAGCCTTAGAAGGAGGAGCTGTTCTAGCAACTTTCTCTGCCGGCTCCGAAGAAAAAAAAGATCCAGAGAGCGCTTCTTAGCAGTCTTTTTGCCCTTTTTAGCTGGAGAGGATATAGCACTGGAAGACTTAACCAAGTCTTCCTCGAAGGAGTGTTTAAGCAGTCCTTTCAGAATGAGCTTGTTTTTCCTCTCCTGTAGCACGCGGGGACTAAAGGAATGACAAAACAAGCAGGACTCTTGGAGGTGAATAGCCTCCAAGTAGTACACGCACACGGAGTGCCCATCAGTCAAAGACATTTTGTTGTTGCGTTCAACGCACTTTTTAAAACCCGAAGGCCTGTGTTCCTTAGAATCCTTAGACATGCTGAATAAAGGAGTACACACACAGGGACAGGAGCAAAACAACACGTACACACAAAAGACCTAACTAAACCCCGCGCCAGAAACTAGAGCCTCTAACTAAAAAAGGCCTAGTAACCTACGGGAACAAAAATTACAGGGAGGACTAGGTCCTCTAAATTAAACAGGCCTAGCCCAGGGAAACAAAGGCAAGGATAACACCACATGACAAAACACTAAACAAGTTAATCAGTATACAGGAAGCACAAAACGAAAAGACCACACAGAAACAATGGGGAGAACTAGGTCCTCTAACTGAAATGGGCCCTAGCCTGTGTGAAGAAAGGGAGCGAACAGGATACCAAAAATGGCCAACAAAAAGGCCACACAACCAGCAAGAGAGAAACACACAGGAACTATGAAAATAGCTTTTTTTGAGCAACAAATAGCCAAAAATTTAGAAAAAAGTATACCTGGCCACGGCCAAAAGCGAGACCACGTCTGAGCATAACGAGCGGCAAACGAAATCTGAGGAATGGGCCTGTTGCATGATGGGATATATCTTAACCATGAGCCAATTGAAGACTTTGAGCTAGAGTATGGCAGAGTCAGAGCCGAGGTTCGGCTCCGAAACCAGGGCTAAGAATGAAGGCGAGATTGGACTACATAACATTAAGGGTTAGTCCTAAAGGTAACACTGTCTTTATGAAAAAGTCAAAAACGGAGGACAACACATAAGAGTTTCTAATCCTGATATCCTTTTAGCAGATGGAAAGTTTACCAAAAACCCTGTCTTCTAAGTGCATAATTTTTAAAGAAGAGGAAAAGACAAGTTCAAAAGAAAGAAGAGTAAACTTTTCCCGAACATAGTTAGGGTCCCAAAGGGAGGAATGGATTTTCTTGGAGGCCTAATATGGAGGATACCTTTCAGGAACTGTCTGACCTTACAACGTAAAGAAACAGAAGGATCCATAACGAAACAGGACGAAAAGGTTATTTTCCCCTACACAGAGGAGTATGCCAGCTCTGAAGTAAACAGTTCACACAAATAATTGAGGATGATGGGGATACACAGTCTTGTCTTCTTTTATGGCACCAGACAGACAGCCTTTTCCTGTAGCACATCCTCAGAGTAAAGGTACATATCATCCAAACTATCAAATTGAGAGTCTGTAGGTTCAAATGAATGAGAGGGCCCTTTTGCTGTGTGAGTAGGTCCATCCTTTGGGATAACTTGTGATGACTGCCCTTGGTTATATGAAAAAGAAGAAAGAATCTGTGTCATCTGGGCCAAGTGCGAGTCACCAGCAGTATTTTGGGTTGTCTTTCTTGATCTTCAGAAGGACCTTTGGAATGAAAAGGAAGAAAAAAACAAAGGTATTTTTCTTTCCATGTGACTGATACAATTTCCATTTTCCATGCTTCCCTATAGGGATTCCAGAGCAGAACAGTCTGGGCCGTCAGTTCAGAATGGAGGGAAAAAGGTTCATCTGGGGAGTTCCCCACTGATAAGCAATTTGTAGGAATATCACTCGGTTTTTGCCGGTCCCAAGCCCAGATAAATAGGAAGGGTTGTGTCAGGAAGAGCATCTGGCGTAAAACTTGGCCAAATTATTCATGCGGACACCACAAAATATTTACATACCAGATCGTTCGAGGCCCGGGTTAACAACGACCACCACCAGTACGGTTAGCCAACAGGGTGCTGGTAGAAATTAGGCTACTGTTGGCCGGAGGAGGAGAGGAGGTGGAAGGCATGGCCGAATGCAGGAAGAGAGGAGAAAGGCTATGACTGTGGTAGTGAGGGTCGGAACTTTGAATGCTGGCAGTACGACTGATATAGGAAGAAAGCTAGCTGATATGATGGACAGAAAGAAGGTTGGTATATTGTGTGTGCCAAGAGATGAGATGGAAGGAGAGTAAGGCTAGGTGTATCAGAGGGTGGGTTCAAATTGTTTTATCATGGTGTGGATGGGAAGAGAAATGGCGTAGGAGTTATCCTGAAGGAACAATATGCTAAGAGTGTTTTTGAGGTGAAAAGAGTGTCAGATAGAGTGATGTTTATGAAGCTGGAAATTGATGGTGTAATGATGAATGTTGTTAGTGCATAAGCTCCACAAGTTGGGTGTGCGATGGATGAGAAAGACAAATTTTGGAATGAGTTGGATGAAGTCATGATGACTGTACCCAAGGGTGAGAGAGTGGTGATTGGAGCAGATTTCAATGGGCATGTTGGAGAAGGGAACAGAAGGGATGAGGAAGTGATGGGTAGGTATGGTGTTAAACAAAGGAATGCATAAGGTCAGATGGTAGTGTTTTTTTGAGAAAAGGATGGATATGGTTGTGGTGAATATGTATTTTAACAAGAGGGAGGAGCATAGGGTGACATACAAGAGTGGAGGAAGGGGTAACCAGGGGTTACTTCTATGCAACTCTGACATAGCTAACCAATCAGTAATACGACAGTTAGCATATTCACACCCCCCACTCCTAGAGAGAGAGTCTCTACTCTCTTCCAGTGCAGCAGTACACTCTCCAATATTTCCTCCTGACCAAAGAATCAGAAAACAAATACTGAACACATCAATTAAGTGTCCTGCAAGGGCACATTTAACTATAAGAAAAATAACAGGTCAGTGACCATCACTTGTCAAATAAAGCTTTATATGAAGTCTCACCCCCTTCTCATGATTCCTATTCATGGTTTTTAACTGTTGTGGATACACTTTTTATACTACATTCAGATTTATCTATGTCATTGTTTTTTAGCATTTACTGAAGGGAAACTTCATATTCTTAGCATGCAGCATGGTAGTAAAGACAAAGCACGGCTAGACAGAGACATGCCAAGCTTTTCAGCATCTCATGGACATCTACACAGACTATGTGGATGCCATCTTTCAAAAGAAAACTAGAGAACGTCATCTGAAAATAGAAGCTGGACAGTTCAGCACATACAATAAAGCATACTTTTTGGAAACAGAAGCATGAAACAGTCTTCCTGAAGAGGTTGCAAATCAGAAACAGTGTTTCATTTTAATATATGTAACAACCAATAAAATAGATTTTATGGAGGTGCAGAGGAATGGTGATTAAGCAGCATATGGAAGCAAGTAAAAAAGGCAATTCAACAGCAATCAGAAAGACATTGAAGACCAAGTGGTACTCTTGTAATATTGACATTTGTTTCTATTATGATCTAGCAATGATCTAGCAACTAAGCTAATGACTTAGATCAAATTCCGCAGCACCTGCCTGAAGACTGTGAATAAAGTAGTCACCTTACAAAACAGACACATTGGTGAAGTGGATTTCTAGCATTTGCCAAAGAATAAAACAAAAAAAACCCTGACAAATACACATAATGAAGTACTGCTTCCTAAAGCATGGAGAAAGTAAAGAATATAATGCCTGCCTTGATATATCCCTGGGGAATAGACCAGTGCCCAATTTTAAATTCTGCATCATTCAGTGATGTGCATTATTCAATGATTACACAGATATCTGAAGGAATGCCTTTTATTCTGCAGTTCTGTTTCTACACTTTCTTACAGCAGTCATTCTGCTTGGTAATCTTCAAACTCAAATGCTGACAGCTATACAATCTAGTAACAAAGGGGTCAATACAGCTCAAGGCCATCGGTTACTAATTTTAAGACTAAATTCAACAATCTGTCGCAGGTTTTGGAAGGGCAGTCCTAAAACTTTCAATCCATTCACCTAAAACAATGTGCTGCAATGGAGTGAAATATTGCCATATTTCTAGTACCTAAGCAGGCTGGATCAGCACTGCTGAACTGACTCCAGTAGCCACAAACTGAACTGTGTTCTGAAACATATCCCCTAATGGGTACAGTATGGGCTACCAAGAACCAATCCATCCATCGTCATTTGGCTAAGAATTTAATGAAGTGCTTTTCGTCTGCCTCTGTGGACAGACTTTTTCAGATAAAATGAAATGGTAAAACACTTCCTTTATAAAATCTACTAAGTCACATGTATTAAAACAACCAATAATCCAGGTCAAATGAGTGTTTACAAGTGCTAAGCAACCAGTACTACATTCCTCTGCTGTTTAAAGTTGCAGTACGTAAATATAACAGTTACTTAAAATAAAATACCAAGTCTGTTAGTAAGAAATAGAAGGTGAACAAATTAACATATACAGTGCATGCCAAAAATTCCATAGATAAAAGTATTTCAAATATGTTCATAAAATTCATGTTACCTACATAAACTCTAATTTTAATAAACAAGTAATGGCACACATGTCATTAATGCCTGGAAAGCTATAGGCATTCAATGACAGTTGCCAGTATATCTCAAGTTCTTCTAAAAAGGGGCCAACAGAGACATAAAAAAATCTTTCCTCCATACTCCTACAAATGATAATATCAGTAGGGAAGAATGACAGGCAATGGACCTGTTGAGAACATCAAAAGTGAAGACCATCAAACCTGACAAAGGTGGTGGACTAGTAATTCTAGATGAGGCGGATTATTTGATCCGGATGAAAACCATACTGCATAGCGAAGCTTACACTAAAGTTTCTCGTAATGAACTACATGCAGCTTATAACCGCATCAAAGGCTACTTGAATGTTTTGTTCATTGAAGCTAAAATCAATTTATACCTGTTCAATTACATGTCTGCGCCTTTTCTTAAGATTCCGATGTTCAGAATCCTGAAAATCCATAAAAGCCTCACCAATTCACCAATGAGACCTTTAATCGATGCCCATAACTCCATCACGTACCCTTGTGCCAAGGTAGTAGATTCTATACTACAGAAATATCTATACCACGAACAACAAATATGCAAAGACTCCTGAACATTTTTAGAAAAAATTAACAAGCTTACTTTCAACACTGACCAGAATTTTATAACAACAGACGTCAAAGACCTATACACTCCTATTCCACACCAGGAAGGAATAGAATGGGTTAACTTGATGTTAAGAGAGAGAGAGAGGGGCAACACCTTTGGAATTATACTTAGTTGACATTTTACTGGACATTATTCTCACTAAACTACTTTTCATTTGATAAAGAATTCTACCTCCAAAAAATTGGAGTAGCCATGGGGTCACCCTATGGAGCCAGCCTGGCCAACTTTGTGACGGCATATTCAGAGAGGGAAAACATCTTCAAGGTTCCAGTTATTATGCAAAGAATAGTTTTCTATACTCGTTACTTGGACGATATTTTTATTCTATTCCTTGGGAACCGGACACAAGCCACTGCACTAGTTAATTACCTCGACTCATCTTCTAACTTCGTAAACTTTGAGGAGACATCTATTGACTATCTAGATATTAATCTTAAAAAAGACAGGATCTCGAACAGGTATTTAGCCAAAATTCATAGAGAAAGACCTATTCTAACTCATTCTTGCATTTCTCCATCTGTCACCCTCACCACCAAAAAAGATCGGTGGTGAAGAGACAACTGGTAAGAGCAGCAACAATTGTCTCATTGGATGATGATTTTAACATACAATGCCAGTATTTGAGCAATTTATTTCTTCAAAGGGACTCCCTTAGAGAGTTAACAGAGTCCCTAGTTGAAGAAGTTAAACACAAGAGATCTGTAAGGCTTCTATGTTCCTTTTCTAGCTGCAAAAGACATACATAATGAACTTGGTGACAATATAGTCAACCATTCACCAACTACAGCAGAAGTCCAATTAACTTCATTAGATAATAAAGAAGTTAAGGACTACAATACTACCTTTATTACCACTTTTAATGTTAGCAGTGTTATGGTCTCAAACATTTTACACAAGAATTGGAACCTTTTACGTTCTGACATGTCTATTATGGACAAAGTGAGCATCAAACCAAAAATAACATACAAGAGAGGCAGTAACTTGAAAAATTTATTAGATACTAGAAAGGACAGAACACACAATTTCCCAGGGATGTCCAAATGTAACGTGTGTAAACATTGCAAGCACATTAACACAGGCAACAAATGTGAAGTAAGGAACAAACATTACTTTTTTAATATTAACTTCAATTGTAACTCGAAACTAATAGTTTACCTAGCTAAGTGTGTAACGTGCTGCGTTCTATATAGGAAGGCGGAGTGTAGACTCCGAGAGTGTATATATGAACACCTTTATGCAACTGACCATCAGAAGATTGAGAACGCCTTAGCCAAACACACTGCAGCACTTCCTGGTCACACTTTTAAGTTTACTGTTATAGATCAAACTCCAGTAGATGATAGAGGAGGACCATTATCTTTGAAATTAGAAGAACTTAAATTATACTGGCAACTGTCATTGAATGCCTACAGCTTTCCGGGCATTAATCACATGTGTGCCATTACTTGTTTATTAAAATTAAAGAGTTTATGTAGGTAACATGAATTTTATGAACATATTTGAAATACTTTTATGTATGGAATTTTTGACATGCACTGTATATGTTAATTTGTTCACCTTCTATTTCTTACTAACAGACTTGGTATTTTATTTTAAGCTACTGTTATATTTATGTACTGCAACTTTAAACAGCAAAATAATGTAGTGCTGGTTGCTTAGCACTTGTTAACACTCTCATTTGACCTAGATTATTGGTTGTTTCAATACATATGACTTAGTAGATTTTATAAAGTAAGTGTTTTACCATTTCATTTTATCTGAAGAAGTCTGTCCACAGAGGCAGACGAAAAGTGCTTCATTAAATTTGTGTTTTTTTGCTCAAAGCAGTCCTCCAGTTTTGCTATTCTATATCAGTTTGTTTTTTTATTTTTTGTTCATTTGGCTAAGAATGAAACCTTGAACAGGCAACTGACATATGTGTTTTTAACTTGCCTCAACTTTTAGTGACCTTGGAATTATATTACTTATTGGGGTGCACGGACATACTTAATTTGCAGGATGAACGTAAAACAGACTAACCCTAAGGCTGAAAAAAAATTCAACCCAGCTCCCATTTTTAACTTGCAACTTACTGATCTTCAGTGTACAGATCTTCAGTGGACCGCACTGTTACAACTTTTAATTCACAAATGGTAACAGCACCATCCGGAACCACTTAAGAGCAACCAATTATTCGTAACAATGATGAGCCACACTTGAAAGGTCTGTGACAAAGCAAAATCACAAGACAGGTTCTACACAAGTGGAGATAAATATAAAAAAGAGCTCTGCATTTAGAAACTAAACCATGCATTAGGGAGCTAGGTCCAATGTAGCATGTACATTTAAGGCATGGAAATCAGACACTACATCGGGACATTTAAAACATGTAAAATACATGTCAGGTGGGGAGAAATTAAGATAAAAAGAAACCACATACCTAGTTTAATTTGTTTTGGATGTCTCCGGCCCTTCAAATGATTTATTTTCATCTTTTCCTGCAAGACAAAAGTAGTACTGTAGTCAAAGCACTGCAACAGAAAGAGGACATTTCAGATTTCCAGCAGTGTGTTTCTTCAAAGAAAAACAATCCACATTGTGTTTTCTGAAAACTTGCCTACAACAGTTACAAAGAAGCAAAACAGAAAATATGTGTCACTTTGTGGTTAAGCATAATGCAAGTACTTTAACATTAATGATAAAGGAACTTCAACTGTTTAGTAATCAAAATAGAAATGAATGCATGACAAAGTCTTCTAGGTTCATAGATATATATATATATATATATATACACAAGTTAACAACCACCAGGATCTTTATAAGCCTAGCCACACAATTCAACCCAAAACAACTGCATCCCCTGGTAACATGTGCATCTTAAATGGAGAGCATGTTTGCTATGAAGGATACGTTAGGAGGTTGCTAAAAAGTTATGTGGGGGTATGTTTACTGTTGGCCTCTGTCTATAAGAGACATGGGGGCTAGCCCCGGGATGAATTTCTGATTACTCATCCTTTGTTACTTAGGAAATGTTTACGGTCAGCCTCTGTCTGTAAGAGATGTCAGGGACAGCCCAGGGATGAATTTGTAATTTCTCATCCAAAGGTGAAGGTTACATTTGAATTGGGCTAGAAATGGACTCTGTTTCACATGGACGGGGAGCCTACTACAGAGCATGGGGATCCTTTGAGTGGCATATCTGTCTCACCAGCAAGTTCTATTTATGTCACAAACCAAGTTTAAATCCCTCGATATAGTGTTTCTGGTCCTGATTGCTTTGCAGAAGTGCAAAAGATGCATCAGGGCTGGATCTAAGGATGCTTTATATGCCAAGTACAGATTACCTGTCAAAAATCTGTAGGAGGAGTACACAGACGGGGATGTAAGGTTATCTGTACAGGACAGTGTCTTAATACCCTGGATTCTGTTAGTCAGGAACCTCTGTGGGCATTCCAACTGGTGCACATGGTCAGTCAGGTACATGCTAAAGGGGGCACTGTACTCAATGATGGGTCTGTTAAGGAACTAGTAGAATGGTACTATAACTTCTTTGGACAAGGATATCATTCCCTTACTTATAAGTTGGGCAACATAGAATGATTTTCTTACTACCTTGGCTATGTATTGGTCAAAGGCTAGATTACGGTCTACATGTGTTCCCAGATCTCTAATTATCAGGTCACCTCTTAGGGTTTTCTTATTAATGGGAGTAATTTTTCTGCATAAATATTTTCCCAAAAGGCACTATAATGCACTTCTTTGCATTGAGTTTTAATCCGTGGCTTTGAAACTAGTCATTTGTGTGTGTTAGACCCTCTTGCAGGATGTTTCATGAGGGTACTTATGACAGATCCCAATTTGCAGTCGTCTGTAAACTTGTTGAGTCAGAAGCGCTTGACATTAGCCTTGACCTCCTAGAAGTAGATGCTAAACAGGAGTGGGCCCAGCACCGAGCCCTGTGGTACTCCACTGGCGACCTGTCTCTTGGTGTAGGACCAATCTTCACTTCCTTGGTCCCATCTGTGAGCCAGCTGGCAATCTAGTGAGTTGTGTAGGAATTTAGGACTAGTTCAGAGTTTGAGCGCATTACTTGAGTGGGGCACGGTGTAGAATGCTTTAGCCAGGTCTACATAGGCAGTATGCACAGTTTTCCCTTCATTCATTGCCTTAGTTACCTTCTCAAAGATTTTCTAAAATTTCCGACTTGAATCTTAAGTCTGATATGCCATTAAAGTTGATTTTTAAGAAAGTTAAATGTATTAAGGACCTTTTGGAAAACAAATGTACCAATACAGGAAATAAGAAAATAGGCACTTATAAATGTGGAGCGTGTCAAACAATGTCCCTTTATATCCAACACTTCTAAAATATATATTAGTAGTAGGAATAAGTATATAACATCTAAATCCTATTATAATTGTGAAACTAAAGGGCTTGTATATATTGCAGTGTGTGGGAAATGTGAGGCTTTCTACGTAGGCAAAAAGTACAGTTGTGTACACTTGCCACAAATGTAGATGTTGGAGTGCATTCACTGTTGCAGTCATTACATTTGGGTTATCTGCTTGCAGCAGCCTTCAGTCAGCCTGATTAACAAAGTCTTGGGTCCTGCATCAGTTGCTGTCCCTTCTTTCATGACGTCAGGTCGTCAGGGGTATAAAACATGCAGCCGTTGCCATTACATCAGTTTTTCTTGCCCCAAATGTCAGGTACCCCCCTAATAGGAAGCAATTAAATCTATAAATACAAGGATATACCTCCAACAGAAAAGCAAATACACCAAAAAGCTTTTAGAGCATAGTAAGTGAGAGTAGAGGTATAGGCAAAGGAAGAAAAAGGGGACTGGAGGAAGAGTAACCAGGACTGCAACAGTGAATACACTCTAACATCTACATTTATGGTAAGTGTACACAACTGTACTATGTTCTTCGTGTTTCACTGTTGCAGTCATTACATTTGGGTAGATTCCCAAAGCTAAGGTTGGGAGGAGGAATTTAAATAGAATTAGGACTAGCTATAAGGCCCTGCAAGACTGCAGTGGCAAAACCAGCCCTGGATTTAGAGAAAATTGGCAAATGATAATGCTTGGTGAAAGTATGTACAGAACTCCAGGTAGCAGCTTCTAAGATGTCCCTAGTAAGGACTCCCCTGTGAAAGGCTGTAGAGATAGATGCAGCCCTGGTTGAATGGGGTCTGATGTCCTGTGGAAAAGGTTCTCCATGGTCCTTATAGCAGAAATGAATGCAGTGGCCTATCCATTTTGAAACTGTTTGTTTTGAAATAGCTTTCCCCTCTGTCCCTGCAGCAAATGCCACCAGTAGTTGTTCAGATTTCCTTTGAGGTTTAGTCCTGTCCAAGTAGAATCTAAGCTGTCTGTGCACATCTAAAGAGTGCAGTATCTGTTCTACTTTGTTCTGTGGATTAGGAAAAAAGGTAGGCAAATGAATGGACTGATTAAGAGCCACACTGGATACCACCTTGGGCATGAAGGAGGGATTGGTTCTGAGGGATACCCTGCCCGCATAAAAGATGATGAAAGGTTCCACTGCCATAAGGGCCTGTAATTCAGATCCCCTTCTTGCAGAAGTGATTGCCAAAAGGAAAGCTGTTTTCCAGGAAAGAAATTTTACATCTGCAGTAGCAGCTGGCTCGAAAGGAGGAAAAGAGAGTTTCTCCACGACAAAGTTAAGATCCCAGGCTGGAGTTGGAACTCTCCTAGGTGGCCTTAGATTTCTGGCCCCTCTGAGGAACTGCTTGAGCAGTGGGTGAGAGAAGAGGGGAGGCTCTGTGCTATAATGAGCTGAAATGGCTGAGGCATGCATTTTGATGGAGGAAAAAGACAAGCCCTTATGAAGCATCTCAGTCAAGTATTGTAGAATCTGAGGTAAATTGGGCACTGCTGCGTTCATTCCTTGAGACTGGTTCCAAGCAAAGAATCTTTTCCATTTTGCTGCATAAGATTTTCTAGTACTAGGCCTCCTTGCCTCTAAAATGATATCCATCACTGATTTACTGAGGGATGGTAAAGGAGAGATTAGGTAATTAGCCAGGCTGCTAGATTCAGGGTTTGCAGCTGAAGGTGCAGAATCACAATCTCCTGCTGAGACAACAGGGAAGGAGTCTGAGGCAGGTGCCATGGAGCCAAGCGTGACACACTGCACAAGAGTGGGCACCAATGTTGGCGAGGCCAGTATGGTGCAATTAAAATCTTCCTTGGCTTGTCCTGTTTGATCTTTAGTAGTACCTTGGAGAGCAGAGGCAGAGGAGGAAAGGCATAAACTGATAGGTTTTTCCAGCTGAAGGATCGAGCATCCACTTTCCAAGCTTGCTTGTGGAGAATCCTTGTGCAAAATTTGTCCAGTTGACAGTTCTAGGGGGAGGCAAACAGGTCTATATCTGGGCTCCCCCATTTGCTTGTCAACATGTAGAAAATCCTTGGTTCCAGTTTCCACTCGTGTGGGTCCATAAGGTTTCTGCTTAGTCCGTCTGCCAGTATATTTAGTTTTCCTGGCAGGAATTGAGCTTGTAGATTCACTTGGTAGCTCAAGGCTGTGTTCCACAATGCCATGGCTAGTCTGCAGAGGGGGTAAGAATGTGTACCCCCCTGCTTGTTTATGTACCACATGACAGTGGTGTTGTCCGTCTTTACCATTAGTTGTCCTGGAAGAATGTGGTCCTTGAAGGCTGTTAGAGCATTCTGTACAGCTAATATTTCCTTTTGATTTATGTGCAGGTGCATTTGATTTGGGTTCCATTTGCCCTGAATGCACTTCTCTGCCAGGTGAGCCCCCCCATGCATAGTCTGATGCGTCTGTTGTTAAGATTTGTTTGGCAGGGGGTAATGTGAATGGTAGTCCCCTGTTTTGGTGGCAGGCCTCTGCCCACCAAAGGAACTCTAGGCGTAGGCAAGGTAATCCTTGCTTCCAGATCCTGTGAATGTTGACACCATAGGCTTTTGAGATACCACTGTAGTTTCCTCATATGCAGCCTTGCATATGGAATTAGAAGAATGCATGAGGCCATGAACCCCAAGGCTTGCAGTATTTGCCTTGCAGACAGCTGGGTTTTTGTGGCCACTTGTTTGAAGTAAGTTGTCAAATGTATCTGTTTCTCTGGCGTGAGGAAAGCCATCTGGGAAGCTGTATTCAAGCTTGCTCCCAGGAATACAATTTGTTGACAGGGTACTGGGAGGGATTTATTTTCGTTTATGGTGAACGAAAGACAAGTCAGTACCCTTTGAACAAAGGCCAGATGACTGAAAAGAATGTCCTTGCTTTCTGTCTGAATTAGACAAGCGTTCAGGTATGGGTATATTTGAATATTTCTTTGCCTGTAAAATGCAACGACTGGAGCTAGGCACTTTGTGAATACCCTGGGTGCAGTAGATAAGCCAAAGGGCAGTGAAGAGAACTGATAGTGCATGTAGCCTGCTCTGAAGCATAGGTATCGTCTGCAAGACTCCCTGATAGGGATGTGCAAGTATGCTTCTTTTAAGGCTAGTGTTGCCAACCGTGCATCCTTACCTAGCATAGGAAGCAGCTGGTGAAGAGTCGGCATTTTGAATTTTGGAATCACCAGAAAGGTGTTTAGAATAGAAAGGTCCAGGATAGGATGCCATGTATTGCCTTTTCTGGGTACCAGGAAAAGTCTCGAATAGAAACCTTGTCCCTTTTCCTTTTCTGGTACCAGCTGAATAGCCACCATGTTTTAAGAGAGAGACTACTTGATTTTGGGTCTCTGGCCACTGATTTAGGGGTAGATCTGGCCACCCGCTTGGTGTTGGTAACGTGTGGAAATGAAATCTGTATCCTTGGGACACTATATTTAAAACCCATTTGTCCTGGGTAATGAGTTCCCAGTTTTTGGCCTGCAGAAGAATCTTTCCACCTAAATGAGCATTCAGTAGGGAAGTGCTTGGAAGTCTTAAAAACAAGTCATTGAGATGGTTTTCCATAGGGGGTGTCTTACTGCTCCCAGGTTTAGGTGCAGAAACCCCCCACTGCCTAGTCTTGTGTGTCCCTTGGGACTGAAACCTGGGGTTTCTGCTGTGTCTGGGTTTGGCGTGAGAAGACCTGGAGGGGGCTGGAAAGGACCAATTTTTAGAGGGCCAGTGCCTACTAAATCTAAAAATCCTTAACAGTCTGCATAGATTTAGCTTTATCTTCCATCTTTTTAAGAACTTCCTCAGCCTTGTTGCCAAACAGGCAGTCCTAATTTAAGGGAGCATCCAACAATTTAGCTCTAACATGATCAGGCAAAGATTGCTCCTTAAGCCAAGCATGCCTTCTGAGCACAGACCCAGTAACAGCAGCCCTGCAAGAGGCTTCTAATGAATCAAACCCACACTGCAAAGTATGTTTTCCAACCTGTACAGCAGAATGCATTAAATCCTGTAATTCTTTATTTTCAGCGCAGTCAGGAATTCACATCATTTTCTGTTTAAGCAATCCAATAACATTTTGATACTTTAACATATGAAACTGGCAGTTTAAAGCCCTAATGGCCAAGGTTGCAGAAGTGTAAACTTTCTTACCCCATCTATCCAGCGCACCGGAGTCTCTATCAGAGGGGGTAGGATTTTTAGCAGTAGAAGCCTTAATGCCTTTGGGCCCCTGTGAAATGGTCTCTGGATCCACAATAGGATTTTTAAAAAGGAACTTGTGAGAATCAGGAACCCTGTAATATCTGTCAGGTTTTCTGGGAGCAGGAGGCAAAGAATCAGGGGCCAAACTAGATTCTGAGAAAGCATCATAAGCAATGTCTAGTACAGGAGGTATAGCTAAAGGCCTATGCTGAGGCAGGAGTAAGAAATCCCTAAGCCTCTTTTTTGAATCAGGAAAATCCTGGGAAATGCTCCCTTAGAGTATGTAAGGTTTCACCAAAAGAAAAATCCTCTGGAGGGGAAGCAGAGGGAATAGAGTCCTCTGCATCAGAATCCTCATAAGTACATAAGGGCAAATCCAGATCATCAGAAGAATCAGAAAAATCAAAATCCTATTCAGAAGATTCATAAAATAACTTTAGTCCTAGGTCTCTTAGAAGGGGGAGGTTGGCTTCCCCTGATTTGAGTTATAAGATCTTCAGCCATTCTTATCATTTGTTTTTTAGGCATAGAGGCTTGAGCATGCGGCCTGGGCGTCGGTTTCTTAGGCAAGGTTCAAGATTTTGGCCTAAATGAAGAAGGAGGCGTCAGTTTGAAATGCAAGTCCATAGGCCTGAATACACCCTCAGAAGCCGGTGCCTGCATAGCGGCTCCGGACCCATCCAAGGTACAGACATCTGCAGGTTCCACAGTTGAAGCATCTCGTGGCATACCGGACTTCGAATGGGTCTCAGTAGAGGCCTGTGAATCAAAAGTAGCAGGTATCAGGGGCTGCGAAAGCATCTCGCTGAGTACCGGCGAACTGGTGACTGGCTTAGGAGAAGTGTCGTCAGCAGCTTTGGACCTTGGCAGCCTGTCTCTGTCTTTATCTTTGCGTTTTTTCGGAATCCTGGTAGTCGGAAGACTAACCGATGACATTTCTGGATAATTAAACCGAAATACTTAGAAGCGAAAATATACCGACGACTGATAGTGTGCTGTTTAAATAAAGCATAAAACCGACAGCAAGGCACGTTGTGGTCAGGGCCAAGGCAAGGAATACAGTATGAATGAAAATCTTTGTGAGGTATTTGCTTTCCATAAGTAATGCAATTATTAACTTTTACTGACATTGGTAAGGAGCAAAAAAAGTTCCCCCAACGGGGTACTTAGCTTTAGTTGAAGACTTTGGTTCTAAAACTCGAAAACGAAAATTTCAGGAGGCGGCCGACCGGCACTTGCAAACCGAATGGCAAGAAAGACTGATGTAATGGCGTCGGCTGCAAGTTTTATACCCCTGACGACCTGACGTCATGGAAGAAGGGACAGCAACCCAAGCCTTTGTTAATAAGGCCGACTGAGGGCTACTGCAAGCAGATAACCCAAATGTAATGACTGCAACAGTGAAAAACGAAGAACATCAGAAAGATGTTTGAGGAAAAGGATATATAAACATGTTTACAACATTAGTAAATGTAATTTCAGAAATGCACTTTATAAGCACAAGGCAAACAAAGTTGAGGAAAGGTCCCTATTGGAGTTTATTAGATTTAATAAGTTTGTTAGGGTTATGAAACCGGATAAGGGTAGGGGAAATTGTACTTATGGACTCTATTATATATGAAAGTAAAATAATGGATTTATTACTTGATGAGAGTAAATATACTAAGGTATTGATTAATGAGATACATATTGTGTATAAAAAATATATATTTAGCCCTTAATGATTTGGTGCTTGAAGAGTTTATTGACACAGAAATCTTCAGATTTTTACATAACAAAGAACATAGGGTCCCATCTATATTTGGGATCCCAAAGGTCCATAAGGACATAGACAACCCACCACTTAGGCCAGTAGTGGCTGCTAGTCAATCAGTTACGGCCCCTATTACCAAACACGTGGCTTTTAAACTAAAGAATATGTCCACGGGGGCAATTAATGTTTTAAAGGACCCTTGGGACTTTTTAAGGAGTGTTAGGAATAACTTGAGCACAAATAATATTATTTTCATCACCACTGATATGATTAATCTCTTTACCTTGATTCAGCATAAGGAGGGTTTAGTTTTTTTTTGAAGAAATCCTAGGAAAGGATAAAAAATTTACTGAGAAAGAAGTTTGTGTGTTCTTGGCATTAATAGAAAGGGTTCTTAATAATACCTTCATATATTTCGAGGGCGAATTTTTCCACCAAACTAAGGGAGTTGCCATGGGAGCTATGTGTGCCCCTACATAAGCCAACTTGGTATTCTCATGGTGGGAGGAGAAATTTGTGTTAAATTCTGGATTTAAAGAATGCTGGGTGCTTTACAAACATTTCTTGGATGATATTTGTCTTTTTTGGGTAGAAAGTGAAGAAAGATTTATAGAATTTTTCGATTGCATATCAAATAGTACTTTTTCTTTCGGCTGCTCCTGTTAGGGGTCGCCACAGCAGATCAACTGTTTCCATTTCTTCCTGTCGTCTGCATCTTGCTCGGTCACACCAACCACCTGCATGTCCTCTCTCACCACATCCATAAACCTTATCTTAGGTCTCCCTCTTTTCCTGTTACCTGGCAGCTTCATCCTAAGCATCTTTTTCCCAATATACTCTGCATCCCTCCTCAGCACATGTCCAAACCAACGTAATCTTGCCTCTCTGGCTTTGTCTCCAAACTTTCCAACCTGGGCTGACCCTTTAATATACTTATTCCTAATCCTGTCCATCCTCGTCACACCCAGTGCAAATCTTAACATCTTCAACTCTGCCACGTCAAGCTCTGACTCCTACCTCTTTGTCAATGCCACTGTCTCCAACCCATATAACATAGCTGGTCTCACTACCCTCTTGCAGACCTTCCCTTTCACTCTTACTGGTACTCGTCTGTCACAAATCACTCCTGACACTCTTCTCCACCCACTCCATCCTGCCTGTACTCTCTTCTTCACCACTCTTTCACACTCACCATTACTCTGAACTGTTGATCCCAAGTACTTAAACTCATCCTCCTTCACCACCTCTACTCCCTGCATCCTTACCATTCCTCTATCCTCCCTCTCATTCACACACATCTATTCTGTCTTAGTCCTGCTGACCTTAATTCCTCTTCTCTCTAGATCATATCTCCACCTCTCCAGGGTCTCCTCCACCTGTTCCCTACTCTCACTACAGATCACAATGTCATCTGCAAACATCATAGTCCACGGGGACTCCTGTCTGTTCTCGTCTGTCAACCCATCCATCACCATTGCAAATAAGAAAGGGCTCAGAGCTGATCCTTGATGTAATCCCACCTCAACCTTAAACGCATTTGTCACTCCCAATGCAGACCTCACCACTGTCACGCTACCCTCGTACATATCCTGTATCATTCTTACATACTGCTCTGACACTCCCGACTTCCTCATAGAATACCACAACTCCTTTCTAGGCACCCTGTCATATACTTTGTCTAAATCCAAAGACACAATGCAAATCCTTCTGACCTTCTCTGTACTTCTCCATCAACACTCTCAGAGCAAACATCGCATCTGTAGTGCTCTTTATTGGCATGAAACCATACTGCTAATCACTAACCATCACCTCCCTTCTTAACCTAGCTTCCCCTGCTCTTTCCCATAACTTCATGCTGTGCCTGATGAGTTTAATCCCTCTGTAGTTACTACAGCTCTGCACATCACCCTTATTCTTAAAAATTGGTACCAAAACACGTTTTCTCCATTCCTCAGGCATCCTTTCACTTTCCAAGATTTCATTAAACAATCTAGTTAAAAACTCCACTGCCATTTCACTTAAACACCTCCATGCTTCCACAGGTATGTCATCTGGACCAACAACCTTTCCATTCCTCATCCTCTTCATAGCTATCCTTACTTCCTCCTTGCTAATCCACTGCACTTCATGATTCACTATCCGCACATCATCCAACCTTCTCTCCCTCTCATTCTCTTCATTCATCAACCCCTCAAAGTACTCTTTCCATCTGCTCAACACACTCTCCTCGCTTGTGAGTACGTTTCCCTCATTATCCTTTATCACTCTTACCCTGCTGTACATCTTTACTCATTTGATCCCTCTGTCTAGCCAATTGGTACAGGTCCTTTTCTCCGTCCTTAGTGTCCAACCTTTTATATAACCTCTTCATACGCCTTATCCTTCGCCACCTCTCTCTTTGCCATGCACCTTATCTCCTTATACTCTTGTCTACTTTCTTCATCTCTTTGACAATCCCACTTCTTCGCCAACCTCTTTCTCGGTATACTCTACTGTACTTATTCATTCCATCACCAGGTCTCCTTGTCCTCCTTCCTCTTTCCAGATGTCACACCAAGCACCTTTCTAGCCATCTCTCTTACTAGCTCTGCTGTAGTTACCCAGCTATTCGGTAACTCTTCACTGCCACCCAGTGCCTGTCTTAACTCTTCCCTGAACATCACCTCACAATTACCCTTTTTCAATTTCCACCATTTGATCCTTGGTGCTGCCCTCACACTCAACCTCCTCTTCTTGATCACCAATGTCATCCTACAAACCACCATCCTATGCTGCCTAACTACACTTTCAAATAGTACTGACTTTCTGAAATTCACTTATAAAATTGGATATGAAAGTATTGATTATCTTGATGTTACCATTATTTTTACGTATACTCATGTTATTTTATCCTGGTTTATTTATTTAAGTGAATTCTTGATTTTATATACATTTTCATGTGTTTTATTATTTGTCCACCAGATGGTGCTAGACTAGTATTCTATATTATTTTAAGTTATTTTATGCCATTGCATTTTAAATACTTTATAACAATATATTTAACAAGCATTATTTATTTTAATTTATTAATTACCACATTGTACATTTTAATATGAATATATTTTTTATGAACAGTTTTAATATGAATATTCTCTGTTCACCTGTGAGAGAGGGGAGCTTTGAGCAGCCTATCTGTCCCTGGAGGAGTGGTTTCAGCCCAGAAATTAGTAGTTCATAGGTAGATACTAGGCTATTGGCCCTAGGGCCTATACAAGCCTAGCCAAAAAGGTACTCTGGCTTTCGCCACCCAGGAAAATTATTTTCCTGTGCCCCTGTCAAGCAGAACCACAGAAGTGATCCCTGGGGTGAATTTCCTATTACCCATCCAATCATCAAGATTTTTCTTGAATAGTGTTATGAGGAGCTCTGTTTGACATAGATAGGTAGTCTGTTTCAGAGTATGGGAAGTCTCTGGGACAGGAATCTATCCCTCCAGCATGTTCTGCTTATTATGGTGACAAGATTTAGGTACCTAGAGCGTGTAGCTCGGAGGGATTGGGATTTCTTTAAGTGGAGCATGTCCAACAGATCTGGGTTTGACATAGCTTTGTATGTTAGGCAGAGATCGCCTCTGAGAAGGCAATATGCGACAGAGTAAAGCTGGAGTTTTTTGAGACGGTCTGCGTAAGGCATCTGTTTGAGACCAGTAATCCTCTTTGTGAGGTATTTTTGCGGCCTTTCCAGTTGTTGTAGATGTCTTGTGAGGTACATACCAAAAGGGACATTGTACTCTATAATGGGTCTAATGAGTGATGAGTAGAGGGGAACAATGACCTCTTTTTTTCTGGATGAGAAACCTTTTGTGATGAGGTGTGCCACGTAGAAGGATTTCCTGACCACTGTGGCGATGTGATTATCAAAGGAGAGACTACTTTCCACCTGTGTCCCAAAGTCTCTTATCACACTTTCGGTGTTAAGTAGACTACCGCCTATGTGGTAGTTCATGGGTACAGAGTTTTTACCAAAGGGGATGACAATGCACTTTTTGGCATTGAGCTTGAGACCATGTCTTTGACACCAGGCATAGTTTATTGGCCATTTTGTAATTTCTCTTTCATTTCCCTGCTGTAAATACCGCATTTGCCCGGTTTTGCTCGCCAGACAGCGCCAGTTAGCTAGGGTATAACTATTCCCGGCTCCACAAAGTCTTCTCTTCAATTTTTCCCTTGGAACTAGACAAACTTTCAACTTAAGCACTCAAGTCATTCATTTCTCAGTCCGGCACTTGCTCAAAACTCATAGCAACCACTTATAAACCCTAGCACCAGACCTTTCAATACTGTAGAGAAGGACAAGGCTGTCTATTCAATCTTACCAGCCATTCAGTAAAACAGTTCACTGTACCTATCCAGGCATGTCCAAAGGGCAGTTTCAGGTGTACTCTCCAGTCCAACTGGTGAATCTGGGCATTTTGAGGCTATGTTACAACTGTCTCATGTACAGAGACAACCCTCTCCTCCTACCACCAAACACTAATACATGTGAGAGATCCAGTTATACAGCCAAACTGGAGGCTAAGCTCTCTCAACCCAAAGCTGGATCAGACAGTCAAGAGGAGAAGGGAAATACTTGCATCACACCACCAGTATCACAAAGACCATTAAACCAGCACCGGCAAAGAACACACATAAATACACAAAAACATACTCGGTGGCTCCAAATAAAAATCTGCAAAAGCAACAGAGACCTCCAAAGCAGACATCCAAGCAACCTCCACCCCCCAACACAAATCATGAAAAACATACTTAACAAAACCAGTACCAGAAAGGCTCATCCAGACTCTGCTACACTTTGCTGTGAAGGAAAGGTTAGTTTGCTGTTATTTTTTGTATTTCTGTATTGCCTTTCTATATTTTGAATACTGTAGTTTGTTTTCTTTATCTTGTGTTTTGCTTGCATTCTGTTTTAACAGCATATTAAAACTTCAAAAGAGACCACAGCTCTCTCTGTTCTGAGTCAGGCAGAATTTTTTCCCTCCCTCCCACCCATTTAAGTTGTTTTGTTAAATACCACTGTCTTTCTAGTTGCCCGCCTCTTATGTTAATCTGACCATATATCTCATTTCTCTCTACTTTCACTGGCTTATGTGAGTAATCACAAAACCATCACTTCTGAAATCCCACCCCTTCAATTATTTAAATTTATTGGCCATCCTACAGTATTTCATAGTACCAAAATACAAAAGTAACCACCCCTTTCAGTCCATCTTGCTGTTTTAAAAATAGTAACTCTCCACTAAACCTTAACTTTTTAAACAGGTAAAACTCAAGTTACCTACTTTCATATCTAACTTCTCTAGTGCACAATGCAGAGTGCATTCTTTTCAATCTTACCTTTAAGCATCCCTGTTACTAGCACTTTCTCTAATACCTAAAAAGATCATCTCTACTTGACTCCAAGTAGACTTTTCTCTATCTGTTAAACCTAGCACTTGCTCCTACAGTACTTACTACCTTGATACGGCACTCTTATAGATAGCACCCCAAAAAGGCAAACCCCCATTTCTTGGTCACCCACGTCCCCCGGAATCTCTTTTAAAGTTTTTTTGTCTAGTCCTTCTAGCATGTCGAGGGATCAGTTGCTAGTGTCCTCTCCTGCTCAGCTGGTGAACCTGGGAATATTGAGGCAATGTTAAAATTGCCTCATGTACACAGACAACCCTTTCCTCCTCCCACAAAACACAAATACATGCGAGAGATGCAACTATACGGCCAAACTGGAGGCTGAGCTCTCTCAACATAGGACTGGCAAGACCAGTCAGGAGGAGAAGGTTACCACACACACTATAGACCCAGTCTCACATAGTACCATCACAACCTCAAATCATACACATAAACACACAAAGACATACTCGGGGACTCTGATCAAAAATCTACCAAAACAGCAGAGGCCACCAAAGCAGACACCCAAACAGCCACCACCTCAGAACACAACACCTGCAACACATAGACCTCACAGTCAGAGTGTCAAACAGTCACAGCCCTTAAGGCCAAACACAATGCCAGACACACTAGTCATTGGTGACTCCATAGTCAGACACACTGACGTCCCGCTCACCAGACTGAGTAAGGAGAAGGTCACAGTAAGCTGCCTGTCGGGCGCTAGAATCCGCCACATAACGCAAGCACTCAGGTCTCTCAACAGCAGGTACAAATACGACTCAGTCATTGTCCACGCTGGTGTAAACGACCTGAGACGTACCTCCTTGGACTACATGAAAAGAGACATTGAGGAGCTCTCTGATTATGTAGCCCAGGCAGGTATGACCCTGACCTTGAGCAGTATCCTACCTTCACCAAGAATGATGCCACAATACAGAGATAAGATGATCAGCTTTAACAATTGGCTTAAACTCTGGTGTCATTCAAAGGGGATCCAATGTCTGTCTGCCTGGGATGACATGCTGGACAAGCCACGCTGCTTCCGCAAGGGACGGCTTGCACCTCTCACCCCTGGGATTCCGGATATTGGCAAAGGCTCTTGCCACCCCATAGTGCCTTTTTAGGCAAGGCTCAAATTCTAAACCTACCACCCTAGAACACAAAAAAGGAAAAAAACTAAGGGTAATGCTGCTCAATGCCAGAAGTCTAAATCTCAAAATGCACGCACTCGAGGCCCTTCTCAGTATGGAGAACATCGATGTCTGTGCAGTGACAGAAACCTGGTTCAAGGCTCCTGAGGGCACCCCAGCACTATCAGGTTTTACCTCTTATCATGCGTTCCGGCCCCAAAATCTGGACAATACTAAGAAAGGAGGGGGGGTATCCATATTCATCAAAGACACCCACACCTCAAGACTGGTGGCAACGCACGATGCATCGGAGACCATCCAGGTGCAATTAACCATAGGCAAGACTGCTCTGCAAATTGTAGCATGTTACAGGCCACCCTCACAAACTCAGGAACCTCACATGGCCTTCCTGGAAACACTAGAGGGGATAAATGTATCACCAAACACCATCATACTAGGTGACTTAAATTACCCTAATATAGACTGGGAACACTACTCAAGCCCAAACACCCTAGCCCAAAAGTTCCTGGAATTCATAAACTCAAATGCCATGGAACAACTAGTCACCATCCCACAAGAGGAGAAAACATACTTGATCTCATCATCACGAACATGGGAGCACAATGTTCAACACCGGAAGTATACCCCTCACTGGTGAGATCAGATCACAAACTAATCTCGCTGGAGGTCCTCATCCCACCCCACCTGAAATAAAAAGACCACAGTAAAGAACTTCTCGAAAGCCGACTTCACACTTCTAAACACTAGTGTGGTCTCCCTTAAGGCCCCGAGCGGAAAACAGTACTCAAGCCGCTGAATCACTTACAAATGCCTTCTACCAGCACCTGCAGGACTGCATGGATAAGGCAATCCCAAGCAAAACAAAGACTCTTTGTACCAAAGGCAAGCGTCCAGTCTGGTGGACCCCAGCCATAAACAAACTCTACAACAAAAGGAGGAAGCTACTACAAGATAGAGCAAAATCCTTAAAAGGTAAGACACCCTTGATCACTATAAGTAAAAACTAAGAGCTCTCATAAAATCATCCAAAGCAAATTTTGAGAGAAAAATAGCTAAAGACTCAAAAGACAATCATAAGGCCTTCTTTAGCTATGTTAGAAACCTGGGAGGAAACTCCCAGATATGCTCAGAACTAGTTCAAAATGATGTGAAGATTACTGATCCTACAGACATTGCCAACATACTGGCTGACAGGTTCAGTGCAAACTTCTCCCCTCCCCAAAAGGAGAGATATCTATACCAAGCGATTGCAGCCCCCAAACATCTCCAACGCCCAAGTGAGAACTGCTCTCTCCAAAGCAAAAACACAGCATCCATGGGACCTGATGGTGTCCCGGCTGTGTGCTCCACGAACTCAACGAGGAATTAAACCCACAGCTAGGACAGCTGTTTAATCATAGTCTTACCTCTGGATACGCACCCAGGAGTGGCGCACTGCAACTGTGGTCCCACTTCACAAAGGCGGTGCCTCCACCGACCCTGGAAATTACCGCCCATTAGCTTGACAAGCCTTATCTGCAAAGCCATGGAGAGGATCATAATGGACCTCATAAATAAAGACATAGGGAATTTGCAGACTTTGGATCCATCCCAGTTTGGCTTTGTCAAAGGCAGATCATGCCTTCTAAACTTGGTTGACTTTTTCAAACAGTCACCAAAGCCATTGATGAGGAAAGGCAGTCCATACAGCCTACCTCGATCTGGCGAAGGCCTTGATACAATACCCCACTCGGGTATCATTGAAAAACTCATCAGCTTAAATGTTAACCCATACATCACAAGATGGGTTGCAAACTGGCTGAGTGACAGAACCCACAGGGTCAGAGTTGCTGGCGCCATGTCGGACTCAAAGCCTGTCACAAGTGGTGTACCACAGGGCTCAGTCCTGGGCCCACTCTTGTTTGGCATCTACTTTTCCAAGTACAAGCAAACACAGGAGGGTTATGGCTGACAAAGTTTGCAGATGACTGCAAACTGGGCCATAGTAGAAAACACATCTGACTCAGATATCCTTCAGAAGGGTCTCACAGAAACGGATAACTGGTGCCAGAGCCATGGCCTAAAGTTAAATGCCAAAAATGCATAGTCATACCCTTCGGGAAAAACAAGGTTACCCCTAGCTACCAAATAGGTGGCAATCCACTGAGTACAGAAGAAGTTATCAGGGACCTGGGGACCCAGGTTGATAGTAGTCTGTCATTCGACACCCATGTAGCTAAAGTAGTTAGGAAGACCTTCTACATTGCCCACCTTATCATGAAGGGATTCTCATCTAGATCAAGGGAGGTCATAGTCTCCCTATACTCATCACTCATCAGACCAATGATTGAGTACAATGCCCCATTCGGAATGTATCTGACCCGACACTTGCAGCAGCTGGAGAGGCCACAAAAGTTCCTCACCAAAAGGATAAAGGGTCTCAAACATCTGTCCCATGCTGCCCGACTGAAAGAACTCCAGCTCCATTCAGTCGCCACCGCTTGCTCAGAGGTGACCTTTGCCTAACATACAAGGCCATGTCAAACCCAGATTTGATGGATATGCTTCACCTCAAAAAATCTAGATCCGTCAGAGCCACAAGGGCGGGAGACTTAAACCTCGACACGGCTATTAATAGGACGTGCTGGAGGGATAGATTCATCACCCAAAGACTCCCTATGCTGTGGAATAAAATCCCGGTATATGTGAGGCAGAGCACCTCGCTGGCCTTGTTCAAGAGAAATCTTGACCAATGGATGGGAGATCGCAGATATACCCCAGGGATTACCTCAGTGTCACTGCTCAACAGAGGCACAGCAAAATAATGGGTATAGTTCCCCATACTAAAGGGGTGGCGTAAGCCACAAAACTATGGGCTAGGCTTGTAAATGCCCCCGGGCAGATAGCCTAGTATAAACCTATGAACCTATGAACCTATGCAATCACAGCCCTTAAGGCAAAATAACATACCCAACATACTAGTAATAGGTAATTCTACAGTCAGGCACACTGACGTCCCACTCACTAGGCTGAATAAGGAGAAGGTTACTGTTAGCTGCCTGTCGGGTGCCAGGATCCGCCACATAACACAAGCACTCAGGTCACTCCAGAACAAGTACAAATACAACTCTGTCATTGTCCATGTTGGTGTGAATGACCTGAGCCATACCTCCCTGGACTACATGAAAAGAGACATGGAAGAGCTCTCTGATCTTGCAGCCCAAGCCGGTATGACCCTGACCCTGAGTAGCATCCTGCCCTCACCAAGAATGATACCACGGTATAAAGAAAAAAATATTAATTTCAACAATTGGCTAAGTTTCTGGTGTCATTCAAAGGGGATCCAGTGTCTGTCCGCCTGGGATGACATAATCGACAAGCCAAGCTGCTTCGCTAGAGACGGCTTGCACCTGTCACCCGTAGGCTTTCAAATACTGGCCAAGGCTCTTGCCACTCCCATAGTGCCTTTTTTAGGCAAGGCTCAAAAGACAAACCCACCACTATAAATAGCACAAGTAACAAAAAACTGAGGGTAATGCTACTCAAAGCCAGAAGACTAAACCTCAAAATGCACGCACTCGAGGCACTCCTCAGTATGGAGAAAATCGACATATGTGCAGTAACAGAAACCTGGTTTAAGGCTCCAGAGAGCGCCCCAGCACTACCAGGCTACAACTCATACAATACATTTCGGTCACAGAACCCAGACCGAAATACAAAAGGCAGGGGCGTATCCATATTCATCAAGGATACCCACACCTCCAGGTTAGTGGCACAGCACAATGCTTCAGAGATCATCCATGTGCAACTAACAATGGGCAAAACTGCAATTCAAATTGTAGCTTGTTACAAATCACCCACCATGTCCCAGGACCCCCATTCCGCATTTCTGGAAACAGTGGGAAATATAAAGGTCCTACCAAACACCCTAATATTGGGTGATTTCAATTACCTAAACATTAACTGGGAGAACTACTCAAGTACTAACCCCCTTGCCCAATATTTCCTAGAATTTATAAACTCAAACGCCCTGAATCAACTGGTCAACACTCCCACCAGAGGTGACAACATACTGGACCTGGTCATCACCAACATGGGCAACCAGTGCTCCACACCTGAGGTCAACCCTCGCTGGTTAGATCTGACCATAAACAAATCACTTTGAATGTCCACATTCCGCCTCCACCCCCGAACAAGGAAACCACAGAGAAAAACTTTTCAAAAGCAAACTTCACGTTACTTAAGACCGAGGTGGAAAGTTTCAGAGCCCCCATGCTAAAGGATAATGTTGTCCAAGCTGCAAAATCCTTTATTAATGCAGTCTATGGGCACCTACAAGAATGCATGGATCGTGCTATCCCAAGCAAAACCAAGACTCACTCCTCCAAGAAAAGGAAACCAGTCTGGTGGACCCCTGTCATAAACAAGCTATACAATAGAATGAGGAAACTAGTACAGAAAAGAGTAAAATCCCAAGAAGGGAAGACATCCCGGATCAGTATCAGCAAGAAACTACGATCCCTCATAAAATCATCCAAAGCGAGTTTCGAAAGAAAAATTGCCAAGGACTCCAAAGATGACCACAAGGCATTCTTTAGCTATGTCAAGAATCTAAGTGGCAAAGCTCAGATCCGCTCGGAGTTGGTGCAGAATGGTACAGAAATACACTGAACTGACCGATATTGCCAACATCCTGGCAGACAGGTTCAGCGCAAACTTCACCCCCCTCTCACTCCCAAAAGGGCCCATAACCATACCAGAAGAATGTAGAGCCGCTGAAATCACAGACACTCAGGTTAAAACAACCCACTCCAAAGTCAAAAACACAGCATCAATGGGACCAGACTGTGTCCCAGGCTGCATCCTACACGAGCTCAAAGACAAACTAACCACTCACCTAAACACACTGTTCAAACTCAGCCTCTCCACAGGTTACGTACCCATAGAGTGGAGCACAGCAACGGTTATCCCGCTCCCAAAGGTGGAGCCACAACAGACCCCGGGAACTATCGCCCTATAAGCCTGACTAGCTTGGTCTGCAAGGCTATGGAGTGCATCACCATGGAACTTATTAAGAGACATTGGGAACCTCCAAACACTGGACCCTACCCCAGTTCGGCTTTGCTAAGGGCAGATCATGCCTACTAAACCTGGTGGACTTCTTTCAGACAGTTACCAAGGTTATAGATGAGGGAAAGGTGGTACACACAGCCTACCTAGAACTCGCAAAGGCCTTCAACACCATTCCCCATTCTGGTATTATAGACAAGCTCACCAGCCTGAACATAAACCCCTACATCACAAGATGGGTTGCCAACTGGCTCACGGACAGAACCCACTTGGTAAGAGTTGCAGGAGCTAGGTCTGATTCTAAACTGGTTACAAATGGCATTCCCTAGGGCTAAGTCCTAGGACCCCTCCTGTTTGGCATATATTTCTCAGAGGTACAGGCAAGCACAGGAGAACTATGGCTGACCAAGTTCGCAGACTGCAAAGTAGTGGCTTTGACTCTCCGGCTGACGCACACATCCTCCAAAAGGGTCTCACTGAGACGGATACCTGGTGTCAAAATCATGGCCTCAAGCTAAATGCCAAAAAAGTGCATAGTCATCCCCTGTGGAAAAAACAAAGTACTCACAATCTACCACATAGGTGGTAGTCCCCTAAATACGGAAGACGTAATAAAGGGATCTGGGGACCAAAGCAGATAGTAATCTCCCCTTTAATAATCCCATTACCAAAGTGGTTAGAAAATCCTTCTATGTGGCCCACCTTATCACAAAAGGGTTCGCATCCAGATCAAAAGAGGTCATTGTGCCCCTCTACTCATCGCTCATCAGACCCATCATAGAGTACAATGCTCCATTTGGGATGCATCTTACAAGACACCTGCAACAGCTGGAAAGACCACAAGTACCTCACCAAGAGGATCACTGGCCTCAGATGCCCTATGCAGCTCGACTGAAGAAACTCCAGCTGTACTCGGGTTGCATACCGCCTACTCAGAGGTGATATCTGCCTGACATACAAGACCATGTCCAACCCAGAACTGATGGACATGCTCCACCTAAAGAAAAGCTTATCCCCTTGAGCCACATGCTCTAGGGATCTAAACCTCACCACAACAATAAATAGGATGTGCTGGAGGGATAGATTCCTGTCCCAGAGACTTCCCATGCTTTGGAACAAGATTCCAATCTACATTAGGCAGAGCTTCTCACTAACACTCTTCAAGAGAAACCTTGATGAGTAGATGGGAAACAGAAAGTTTACCCCGGGGATCACTTCAGTGGCTCTGCTGGACAGAGCAGAGGCACAGGGAACTAATCTAAGGGGGCGGCGAAAGCCACTACATTCTGGTTAGGCTTATAAATGCCTTTGGGCAGACAGGTAGGCTATTTAAATGTATTTTAACATTTTAAGACTGTCACATGCAGTTTAGAATCCACTCTTTCTGTATCTTGGCAACTAACTGAATCATTGATTTCATTGGTCTACTCAAACAGGAAAAGTTATTTAACTAGGTAACTATGATGTATTTGCCCAACTGATGAAGTTCTATGAGACGAAAATGTAAGGGGAAGTGTTTTTATCAGCGTTTATGTTATTTGTGGATGTGTGCTCCTTTTGCTGTGTTTGAACATTAAATTACTTGTGTGTTGGAACTGCTGGTCTCCGGTGCCTAATTTTGGATTACTAGTTACGTTTTGGGCACTTTCACCATATCGTTGCTGTTTAATAGTTTTTGGTTTTGTGGTTATGGATTCAACGGCTGGCTCCAATGCTTCTGTTAATGAAAACGGACCTAAAGGGACTGAAATGGGTGAGCTGCGTAAGCTCACTGGACAACTGACACAACTGGTGGGGCTTTTGACGCCCATTAGCTAATCTATGGCTTCTCTAGCAGCAGGAGTTTCTCTACCTGGTAACCGGGAAGGATTACAATGTTCAGCTTGGAAGGAAGGAATGGAGGGCAGAAATGCTACTACAAGGACTGTAAATTTGAACTCACAAACTTTTCAACGACCACAATCAAGCCTGGATGGCTTTCCCAGTATTACATTAACCTCTAACCATGAGGAGGGTCTTTCACAAGTGAACACACATCCAAAACCATGGACTGAGTATAAGAGAAGCACGTTCCAACAGTTCAAACCAACAAGGTACTAAAAGACATTTTAAAATTTAAAACTGATTTTAGTGCACAAAAGCAAGTTGCTACTAACAATGATATTTATGCGCCTATGCTTTCTAAACATGATAATTTATTGTACAAATATAAAGCCTGGGAAACTGACAATGCTCTTCTTAAACACTGCCTGCATTTAAAAATTGTTCCTAAAGGTTTAAGACTATGCAAGTATCCTAATAATGTAAAAGAAGGTTCTCAGTTTCACCAGGACCTCATTATGGCTTTTAATAGATGTGGGGCAGACACAATGAGAGACATTATCAAAAATAATGAGCTAGAAATGGAAACTGTTTTTAATCAGATTGAGAGTGTTAACAACATGATTGTTAGTGATTTACTGTTCAGTATAGACACTGAAAAGGTAGAGCATTTTGATATTTTGAATGGTATTGAGTTAAAATGCAACAAAACTTATGAAAATTGAGAGCGACACTAATGAATATGCTAGCATGATAAACCACCCAAAACCAGAACTCTTTAGGGTCAACAGTAACTTATATGGGGGTAAAAACGATAGAAGATGGGCATATACAGAGAATATTAATCAGGATGACCAAGAAAATTTAAACTTGCAGGACCACTCAGAATTTCCACTTCCGAGGAGGTCCGAGAGGTTGAGACAGAAGGGTCCTGTGAACTTCAGGTATGGGAACCAAGTACAGAAAGGTTGGGGACCACAGGAACGAACATATTGGAGATAGATTCTCAAAAATTACACAAGATGGTTGCTGATTTAGCTACAATGGTTTTAACATATATAACTACACCAGCACTTTCATCACCAAAGGGCATTTCAATTTATTTTTGAAAGGATTCACTTTTATACCCAAAGTAAAAAACAATTTGGTGAATTTCTTAGTTGATTTTATATTATTTATTAGACAAAAAAATCTAGAATTATTTTTTAATGGACAGGAGAAAAAGAATATTCACAATAAACTAGTGAAGAAAAGCTCTTTTAACCCCCAGCTTAGAAATTTTTAACTGATGGTAGAAAAAGAATTAAGGGAAATGATGAAATATAATAGAGTAGCCCCAAATGTAACTACTGAGGAAAGGAATATTCTATACAATTTTAAGGAAAACAAAAACCTTAGAACCATGAAACCAGACAAGGGTGGAGGGGTTGTTTTAATGGATCATATCAGCTATGAAAGCAAAATGTTTGACTTGCTCAATGATGAATACACTAGGGTTTCCTTGAACGAAGTCAACATTGCCTATAAAAAGATTTCCATGTGTCTAAATGATCTAGTGATAGAGAGGCTCATAGACATTGAGACTTATAACTTTTTAAATGCGACAAGCCCAGAGTACCCTCTATCTTTGGCATACCCAAGGTCCACAAAAGTATTAGTGACCCACCGCTTAGGCCTATTGTCTCTGCGGAAGGATCAGTAACTGCACCTTTGGCAAAATATATGGATTATAATCTAAAAAAAACAGTTTTCAAAAATGAGAACATTCTCAAGGATTCATGGGATTTTTTAGGACGCATAAGCAATGAACAGCAATCCAACACAAGTACTTTCATTACTCTTGAAGTAGTGGATTTGTTCACGTGTATTCCACATGATGTGTGGCTTGCTTGGTTTGAGGAATTCTTGGCTGACTGTGGGGATATTCCCTTTGGTATATTTCACACTTGTCTAATTTTAATGGACCTAGTCCTTAACAACAATTTCATTTTCTTTCAGGAAGAATACTATAAACAATTGAAGGGCGTGGCAATGGGGTCACACTGTGCCCCTACCTACGTCAATATTATTCTCCTATATTGGGAAAACAAATGTGTGTTCACTTCTGAATTTAAGCAATATTGGAACCTGTATGACCGCTTTTTAGATGACATCTGTATTTTTTGGACTTGTACCGATAATCATTTTTTTCGAATTCCTTGAATACATTTCTAAGACTACTAAGTTCCTAAAATTTACATATCAGTTTAACAATAGTGAGTTAAATTACCTTGATGTTAACATTCAAAGGATGGACAATGGTTTCAAATCTAAAATACATAGAAAGCAGACATTCTTGAATTCTTATCTTCACTGTGCGAGTGCCCAACCCCCACACCAAAAAGAGGAGTAATAAAAGGTCAACTGGAGGATAGAAGGGGCATCTTATCAATCTGCTTTGACTATCACATATGATGGTGAAACCAGTTTGGTCAAACAAGTTATAGACAAGGAGTGGAAAAAATTTGCAGCCTTATCAGATTTAAATTGTATATTTGATAAGTCACTTAAATGTGTGTAACAAAAAAGGACGAAATATCAAAAATATTTTGGAAGGAGGTTCCCATTACAACAATTTCGGAACTCTCACTAGTAACAAAAAAGGTACACACAAATGTGTTAATTGCACCCAATGTAAGTACATACGGACTGGGGACATATTATATTTAAAATGTAGAAACAAGTATATAACTACTAGGGTAAGCAAATTGTAATACCACAGGTGTGGTATATATTGTTGTGTGTGGGGCATGTTACTCCTTCTAAGTGGGTAAGACGGAAAGAAGGTTAAAACACAGAATGTATGAACACCTTTATGATTTAAGGAAGAAAAATAATAACGCCCTGTACAAGCATCTTCAGGCATGTCCAAAAGCAGAGTATCAATTTTTCGTGATAAGAAGTGGTCCCTAGAGAATCCAGGGGTGGGCCATGGGAGACCAGACTCAAATACAGGGAACTATATTGGCAATTAGTCCTGGATGCTTGCAACAATTCAGGACTTAATGATATGGTGTCTTTAAAAACCTGTACTCAAGCTCAGGTCTGCAAAATTGTAATATTTTTACATTTTTACGTATATTCAAGTTATTTTATCCTGGTTTATTTAAGTGAATTCTTGATTTTATATACATTTTCATGTGTTTTATTATTTGTCCACCAGATGGTGATAAAAGTACAGTTTTGTACCTACCATAAATGTAGATGTTCGAGGATTCCCTTGCTGCAGTCCTGACTATTGGGTACCCACTTCTAAGGAGTCTTGTAAAGAAGCCTCCATGGCCTTTACCTCTGATTCCTCATCTGTTATCTCAGAAGGACGGTCTTCTTTTCCCCTTTATTTTGAGGATCTGCAAAAAACGTAGGCAAATGAATAGTTTGGTTTAAAGCCACACTAGAAACCACCTTAGGCATAAAGGAAGGATTAGTACGTAATGATACCCTGTCCTTATGGAAAATCAAAAAGGGCTCTACTGCCATAAGGGCCTGCAACTCAGACACCCTTCTTGCAGAAGTAATAGCCAACAGAAAAGCCGTCTTCCATGACAAATATTTCAATTCAGCAGTAGCTGCCGGCTCAAAAGGTTGTAGAGTAAGTTTTTCCAACACAAAATTGAGATCCCAAGCAGGAGTAGGAGCTCTCGTGGGGTCTTATATTCTTTGCCCTCTAAGAAACTGCTTGAACAAAGGATGCGAAAACAAAGGTGGGTCACAATCATAGTGAGCTGAAATTGCTGCAGCATGAATCTTTATGGAAGAGAAAGACAAACCTTTGTCCAATAACTCAGTAAGATATTGAAGAGCCACACTCAAATTAGGCTCTGAAATCTCCAAATTCTTTGCTGTACACCAAAATAAAAATCTCTTCCATTTTTCTGCGTACACTCTCCTAGTACTAGGCCTTCTAGCTTCCATAATCACATTTAAAACTTGTTGAGGAAGCTGAGACCTTCCATGTTTCAACACAGAATATGCCAAGCTGTGAGATGGAGAGATTGAAGCTTGACATTGAGCAGATGACCGTCCTTCTGAGATAACAGATGAGGAATCAGAGGTAAAGGCCATGGAGGCTTCTTTACAAGACTCCTTAGAAGTGGGTACCCAATAGTCAGGACTGCAGCAAGGGAAGACGAAGAACATCTAGTATTCAATATTATTTTAAGTTATTTTATGCCATAGCATTTTAAATACTTTATAACAACATATTTAACAAGCATTATTTATTTGACTTTATTAATACATTGTACATTTTAATATGAATATATTTTTATATGAACAGTTTTAATATGAATATTTAAATGTAGTTTATTCAACATTTCAAGACTGTCACATGCAGTTTAGAATCCACTCTTTCTGTATGTTGGTAACTAATTGAATCATTGATTTCATTGCTCTACTCAAACAGGAAAAGTTATTTAACTAGGTAACTATGATGTATTTGCCCATCTGATGAAGTTCTATGAGACTAAAACGTAAAGGGAAGTGTTTTTATCAACGTTTATGTTATTTGTGGATGTGTGTTCCTTTTGCTGCGTTTGAACATTAATACTTGTGTGTTGGAACTGCTGGTCTCCGGTGCCTAATTTTGGATTACTAGTTACGTTTTGGGCACTTTCACCATATCTTTGCTGTTTAATAGTTTTTGGTTTTGTGGTTATGGATTCAACGGCTGGCTCCAATGCTTCTGTTAATAAAAACGGACCTAAAGGGACTGAAATGGGTGAGCTGCGCAAGCTCACTGGACAACTGACACAACTGGTGGGGCTTTTGATGCCCATTAGCTAATCTATGGCTTCTCTAGCAGCAGGAATTTCTCTACCTGGTAACCAGGAAGGATTACAATGTTCAGCTTGGAAGGAAGGAATGGAGGGCAGAAATGCTACTACAAGGACTGTAAATTTGAACTCACAAACTTTTCAACGACCACAATCAAGCCTGGATGGCTTTCCCAGTATTACATTAACCTCTAACCACGAGGAGGGTCTTTCACAAGTGAACACACATCCAAAACCATGGACTGAGTATAAGAGAAACACGTTCCAACAGTTCAAACCAACAAGGTACTAAAAGGCATTTTAGAGACATTTTAAACTTTAAAATTGATTTTAGTGCACAAAAGCAAGTTGCTACTAACAATGATATTTATGCTACTATGCTTTCTAAACTTGATAATTTATTGCACAAATATAAAGCCTGGGAAACTGACAATGCTCTTCTTAAACACTGCCTGCATTTAAAAATTGTTTCTAAAGGTTTAAGACTATGCAAGTATCCTAATAATGTAAAAGAAGGCTCTCAGTTTCACCAGGACCTCATTATGGCTTTTAATAGATGTGGGGCAGACACAATGAGAGATATTATCAAAAATAATGAGCTAGAAATGGAAACTGTTTTTAATCAGATTGAGAGTGTTAACAACATGATTGTTAGTGATTTACTGTTCAGTATAGACACTGAAAAGGCAAAGCATTTTGATATTTTGAATGGTATTGAGTTAAAATGCAAGAAAACTTATGAAAATTGAGAGCGACACTAATGAATATGCTAGCATGACACACTACCCAAAACCAGAACTCTTTAGGGTCAACAGTAACTTATATGGGGGTAAAAACGATAGAAGATGGGCATATGCAGAGAATATTAATCAGGATGACCAAGAAAATTTAAACTTGCAGGACCACTCAGAATTTCCACTTCCGAGGAGGTCCGAGAGGTTGAGACAGAAGGGTCCTGTGAACTACAGGTATAGGAACCAAGTACAGAAAGGTTGGGGACCACAGGAACGAACATATTAGAGATAGATTCTCAAAAAAAAACACAAGATGGTTGCTTATTTAGCTACAATGGTTTTAACATATTTAACTACACCAGCACTGTCATCACCAAAGGACATTTCAATTTATTTTTGAAAGGATTCACTTTTATACCCAAAGTAAAAAAACAATTTGGTGAATTTATTAGTTGATTTTAAATTATTTATTAGACAAAAAAATCTAGAATTATTTTTTAATGGACAGGAGAAAAAGAATATTCACAATAAACTAGTGAAGAAAAGCACTTTTAACCCCCAGCTTAGAAATTTTTAACTGATGGTAGAAAAAAAATTAAGGGAAATGATGAAATATAATAGAGTAGCCCCAAATGTAACTACTGAGGAAAGGAATATTCTATACAATTTTAAGGAAAACAAAAACCTTAGAACCATGAAACCAGACAAGGGTGGAGGGGTTGTTTTAATGGATCATATCAGCTATGAAAGCAAAATGTTTGACTTGCTCAATGATGAAGAGACATACACTAGGGTTTCCTTGAACGAAGTCAACATTGCCTATAAAAAGATTTCCATGTGTCTAAATGATCTAGTGATAGAGAGGCTCATAGACATTGAGACTTATAACTTTTTAAATGTGACAAGCCCAGAGTACCCTCTATCTTTGGCATACCCAAGGTCCACAAAAGTATTAGTGATCCACCGCTTAGGCCTATTGTCTCTGCGGAAGGATCAGTAACTGCACCTTTGGCAAAATATATGGATTATAATCTAAAAAACACAGTTTTCAAAAATGAGAACGTTCTCAAGGATTCATGGGATTTTTTAAGACGCATAAGCAATGAACAGCAATCCAACACAAGTACTTTCATTACTCTTGATGTAGTGGATTTGTTCACGTGTATGCCACATGATGTGGGGCTTGCTTGGTTTTAGGAATTCTTGGCCGACTGTGGGGATATTCCCTTTGGTGTATTTCACTCTTGTCTAATTTTAATGGACCTAGCCCTTAACAACAATTTAATTTTCTTTCAGGAAGAATACTATAAACAATTGAAGGGCGTGGCGATGGGGTCACACTGTGCCCCTACCTACGCCAATATTATTCTCCTATATTGGGAAAACAAATGTGTGTTCACTTCTGAATTTAAGCAATATTGGAACCTGTATGAGCGCTTTTTAGATGACATCTGTATTTTTTGGACTTGTACCGATAATCATTTTTTTCGAATTCCTTGAATACATTTCTAAGACTACTAAGCTCCTAAAATTTACATATCAGCTTAACAATAGTGAGTTAAATTACCTTGATGTTAACATTCAAAGGATGGACAATGGTTTCAAATCTAAAATACATAGAAAGCAGACATTCTTGAATTCTTATCTTCAATGTGCGAGTGCCCAACCCCCGCACCAAAAAGAGGAGTAACAAAAGGTCAACTGGTCCGGGCTAGCAGAATGACATCTGATGACCAGGATTTTAAGAGAGAATGTGATTTTATAATAGAAATGTTCAAAGCCAGGGGGTACCCTCCAACACTTTTGAATGCTGTATAAACAGAAGTCATGGATGGTAGAGAGTCTAGGTTTGCCCCTGTTTTGGGTAAAATCACCCCGCTGATCATGCATGTCCAGGTACGAGGACAGAAGGGGCATCTTATCAATCTGCTTTGACTATCACATATGATGGTGAAACCAGTTTGGTCAAACAAGTTATAGACAAGGAGTGGAAAAAAATTTGCAGCCTTATCAGATTTAAATTGTATATTTGACAAGTCACTTAAATGTGTGTAACAAAAAAGGACGAAATATCAAAAATATTTTGGAAGGAGGTTCTCATTATAACAATTTCGGAACTCTCACTAGTAACAAAAAAGGTACACACAAATGTGTTAATTGCACCCAATGTAAGTACATACAGACTGGGGACATATTATATTTAAAATGTAGAAACAAGTATATAACTACTAGGGTAAGCAAATTGTAATACCACAGGTGTGGTATATATTGTTGTGTGTGGGGCATGTTACTCCTTCTAAGTGGGTAAGACGGAAAGAAGGTTAAAACACAGAATGTATGAACACCTTTATGATTCAAGGAAGAAAAATAATAACGCCCTGTACAAGCATCTTCAGGCATGTCCAAAAGCAGAGTATCAATTTTTCGTGATAAGAAGTGGTCCCTAGAGAATCCAGGGGTGGGCCATGGGAGACCAGACTCGAATACAGGGAACTATATTGGCAATTAGTCCTGGATGCTTGCAACAATTCAGGACTTAATGATATGGTGTCTTTTTAATGATATGGTGTCTTTAAAAACCTGTACTCAAGCTCAGGTCTGCAAAATTGTGATATTTTTACGTATATTCAAGTTATTTTATCCTGGTTTATTTATTTAAGTGAATTCTTGATTTTATATACATTTTCATGCGTTTTATTATTTGTCCACCAGATGGTGATACACTAGTATTCTATATTATTTTAAGTTATTTTATGCCATTGCATTTTAAATACTTTTAAACAACATATTTAACAAGCATTATTTATTTGACTTTATTAATACATTGTACATTTTAATATGAATATATTTTTATATGAACAGTTTTAATATGAATATTTAAATGTAGTTTATTCAACATTTCAAGACTGTCACATGCAGTTTAGAATCCACTCTTTCTGTATGTTGGTAACTAACTGAATCATTGATTTCATTGGTCAACTCAAACAGGAAAAGTTATTTAACTAGGTAACTATGATGTATTTGCCCATCTGATGAAGTTCTATGAGACTAAAACGTAAGGGGAAGTGTTTTTATCAACGTTTATGTTATTTGTGGATGTGTGTTCCTTTTGTTGTGTTTGAACATTAAATTACTTGAGTGTTGGAACTGCTGGTCTCCAGTACCTAATTTTGGATTACTAGTTACGTTTTGGGCACTTTCACCACATCTTTGCTGTTTAATAATCTTATATTGTGGTTGCTGGTGCTGTGTCTATGTGAATAAACGTTGTGGTTTGTGGTGGAAATGGCTATCCAAGTGCTTTTTGGGATTTATTACCTTCTCAAAGAAGTCTAGCAGGTTAATTAGGCATGACCTTCCTTTGACAAAACGAAACTGGTATGTGTCTGTTCCTGTAGGTTGCTATGTCTTTGTTGATCATTTCCACGATAATTCATTCCATGGATTTGCATATTAGACTAGTCAGACTAATGGGTCTGTAGTTTCCATGGTCGGTTGATGGTCCATCCTTGTGAAGGGAGATAAAGTACAGTTGTGTACACTTACCATAAATGTAGATGTTCGAGTGTATTCACTGTTGCAGTTATCACATTTGGGTTATCTGCTTGCAGTAGCCCTCAGTCGGCCTGATTATCGAAGTCTTGGGTCCTGCGTCTGTTACTGTCTCATCTTCCGTCACGTCAGGTAGTCAGGGGTATAAAGCATGCAGCTGACGCCATTACATCAGTTTTTCTTGCCTCAGATGTCAGGTGCCCCCCAACGGGGAAGCAATTAAATATATTAGGCATAGTAAAGGAGAGGAGAGGTACAGCCAAAATAAGTCAGGGGGCTGGGGGGAGGGTAACCAGGACTGCAACAGTAAATACACTCAAACATCTACATTTATGATAAGTGTACACAACTGCACTATGTTCTTCATGTTTCACTGTTGCAGTCATCACATTTGGGTAGATTCCCAAAGCTAAGGATGGAAGGAGGAATTTAGATAGCGTTAGGACCAGCTATAAGACTCTGCAAGACTGCAGTGGCAAAGCCAGCTCTGGATATAGAGAAAATAGGCAATTGATAATGCTTGGTGAAACTATGTACAGAACTCCAGGTAGCAGCTTCTAGTATGTCCCTGGTAGGGACACCTCTGAGAAAGGCTGTGCAGGTAGATGCAGCTCTGGTTGAATGGAGTCTAATCCCCTGTGGGATAGGTTTTCCGTGGTGTTTATAGCAGAAATTAATGCAATGGCCTATCCATTTAGAAATGGTTTGCTGTGAAATAGACTTCCCCTACAGCAAATGCCACCAGCAGATGTTCAGATTTCCTTTGAGGTTTAGTCCTGTCCAAGTAAAATCTAAGTTGTCTGTGCACATCTATGGAGTGCAGTATCCATTCCCCTTTGTTCTGTGGATTAGAAAAGAAGGTTGGCAAATGAATGCACTGATTAAGAGCCACACTGGAAACCACCTTGGGCATGAAGGAGGGATTGGTCCTGAGGGACACTCTGTCCACATGAAAAATTATGAAAGGCTCCACTGTCATAAGGGCCTGTAATTCAGATACCCTTCTTGCTGAAGTGATTGCTAAAAAGATGGCTGTTTTCCAAGAAAGGAATTTCAACTCTGCACTTGCAGCCGGCTCAAAAGGAGGAAGAGTGAGTTTTTCCAATACAAATTTAAGGTCCCAGGCTGAAGTTGGGGCTCTCCTGAGTGGTCTTAAGTTTTTGGCTCCTCTGAGGAACTGCTTGAGCAGTGGATGAGAGAAGAGGGGTTGTTCTGTGTTGTAATGAGCTGAACTGGCTGAGGCGTGAATTTTGATGGAGGAAAAAGAAAGGCCCTTGTGAAGCACTTCAGTTAAGTATTGGAGAATCTGAGGTAAATTGGGCGCTGCTGTGGCCATCCTTTGAGTTTGGTTCCAGGCACAAAAATCTTTTAAAATTTTCAGCACAAGATTTTCTAGTACAAGGCCTCCTTGCCTCCAAAATGACATCCAACACTTCTTTACTGGGGGATGGTAATGGAGAAATTAGATAATTAGCCAGGCTGCCAGGTTCAGGGTTTGAAGCTGAGGGTGCAGAATCTGGTTGTCCTGCTAAGAGAGCAGGGTAGGGGTCTGAGGCAGGTGCCAGGGAGCCAGCAGTGATTCACTGAGCAAGATGGGGTACACCAGTGTTGGCGTGGCCAGTCTGGTGCAATCAGTATTGTCCTTGGTTTGTCCTGTTTGATCTTTAGTAGTACTTTGGAGAGGAGAAGCAGAGGGGAAAAGCATAAACTGATTGATTTTTCTAGCTGAAGGACGGCGCATCCACTTTCCAAGCTAGTTTTTGGGGAGTCCTTCTGCAGAATTTGTCCAATTGGTAGTTCTGGGGAGAGGCAAGCAGGTCTATATCTGGGCTCCTCCATTTGTTTATCAACATGTTGAAAGTCTTTGGTTCCAGTTTCCACTCGTGTGGGTCGACGTGATTTCTGCTTAGTTCATCTGCCAGTGTACTTAGTTTTCTTGGCAGGAATTGAACATGTAGATGCACTTGGTAGCTCAAGGCTGTGTTCCACAGAGCCATGGTTAGTCTGCAGAGGGGGTAAGAATGGGTACCCCCCTGCTTGTTTATGTACCACATAACAGTGGTGTTGTCTGTCTTTACCATTAATTGTTCTGGAAGAATGTGGTCCTTGAAGGCTGTCAACGCATTCTGTACAGCTAACATTTCTTTTTGATTGATATGCAGGTGCATTTGACTTGGGCTCCATTTGCCCTGAATGCACTTCCCTGCCAGGTGAGCCCCCTATGCATAGTCTGATGAGTCTGTTGTTAGGGTTTGGGTGGTAGGGGGTAAAGTAAATGGTAGTCCCTTGTTTAGGTGGCAGGCCTCTGCCCACCAAAGGAATTCTAACAAGTAGGCAAGGTATGATAGGAATAATTTCTTCTAGATCCTGAGAATGTTGACACCACAGGCTTTGTAGATACCATTGTAGTGTCCTCATATGCAGTCTTGCATATGGAATTAGTAGAATGCAGGAGGCCATGAACCCCAAGGCTTGTAGTATTTGCCTTGCAGATAGCAGGGTCTTTGTGGCCATTAGTTTGAAGTAAGATGTCAAATTAATTTGTTTCTCTGGCGTGAGGAAAGCCACCTGGGAAGTTGTGTTCAAGCTTGCTCCCAGGAATATAATTTGTTGACAGGGTACCAGATGTGATTTATTTTCGTTTATGGTGTACCTCAGACAAGTTAGCACCTTTTGTACAAATGCCAGATGATTCAAAAGTATGTCCTGGCTTTCTGCCTGAATTAGACAATCATCCAGGTATGGGTATATTTGAATTTTTCTTTGCCTGCAAAATGCAATGACTGGAGCTAAGCACTTTGTGAATACCCTGGGCACAGTAGATAAGCCAAAGGGCAGTGCAGAGAACTGATAGTGCATGTAGCCTGCTTTGAAGCGTAGGTATCTTCTGCAAGATTCCCTGATTGGGATGTGCAGGTAGGCTTACTTTAAATCCAGTGTTGCCAACCAGGCATCTTTGTCTAGCATAGGAAGCAACTGGTGAAGAGTTAGCATCTTGAATTTTGGAATCATCAAAAAAGTGTTTAAGATAGAGAGGTCCAGGATAGGATGCCATGAATTGTCTTTTCTGGGTACCAGGAAAAGTCTTGAATAGTAACCTTGTCCCTTTTCCTCTTCTGGTACAGTCTGAATAGCCTTTATGCTTAAGAGAGAAAGTACTTGCTTTTGAGCCTCTGCCCACTGATTTGAGGGTAGATCTGGCCAGCCATTTGGTGTTGGCAATGTGTGAAAGTGAAATCTGTATCCTTGGGAAACTATATTTAAAACCCATTTGTCCTGTGTAATGAGTTCCCAGTTTCTGGCCTGCAGAGCAATCTTTCCCCCTAAAGGAGCAGTCAGCTGAGAAGTGCTTGGAAGATTTAAAGTTAAGACGTTGAGACAGCTTACCATAGGGGGGAGTCTTACTACTCACTGATTTGGAAGTGGAAGCACCCCACTGTTTAGTCCTGTGCGTACCCTGGGACTGAAACCTGGGGGCTCTGCTGGTTCTGGGTTTGGACTGAGAAGGCCTGGAAGAGGCAGGAAAGGACCAATTCTTAGAGGGCCAATGCCTACTAAATCTTAGAGGCTGTACTTGTAAGAAATCCTTAACAGTTTGCATAGATTTAGCTTTTTCATCCATCTTTTTAAGAACTTCTTCTGCTTTGTTGTCAAACAGGCAGTCCTGATTTAAGGGAGCATCCAACGATTTAGCTTTAACATGATCTGGCAAAATCTGCTCCTTAAGCCAAGCATGCCTTCTAAGTACAGACCCAGTGACAGCAGCCCTACAAGAATGCCTCTAATGAATCAAAACACATTGCAAAGTATGTTTTCCAACCTGATCAGCAGAATGCATTATATCCTGTAAATCTTTATTTTCAGCACAGTCAGGAATCAACATAATTTTCTGTTTAAGCAATCCAATAATATGTTGCTGATACTTTAACATATGAAACTGACAGTTTAAGGCCCTAATGGCCAAGGTTGCAGAAGTGTACACCTTCTTACCCCATCTATCCAGCACCCTGCAGTCTCTATATCAGAAGGGGTAGGATTTTTGGAATTAGTAACATTAATGCCCTTGAGTTCCTGTGAAATGGTCTCAGGATCCGCAGTAGGATTTTTAAAAAGGAACTTGTGAGAGTCAAGAACCCTGTAATATCTATCAGGTTTTCTGGGAGCAGGAGGTAAAGAATCAGAGGCCAAACTAGATTCCGAAAAGGCATCATCAACAATGTCTAGTACAGGAGGGATAGCCAAAGGCCTGTGTTGAGAAAGGAGTAAGAAACCCCTAAGCCTCTTTTTAGAATCAGAATAATCCTGGCTTTCCCAGCGGAAATGCTCCCTTAGAGTATGTAAGGTTTCGCCAAAAGAGAAATCCTCTGGAGGGGAAGCAGAGGGAATACAGTCCTCTGCATCAGAATCCTCATATATAGATAAGGGTATATCCTGGTCATCAGAAGAAACAGAAATTTCAGAATCCTGGTCAGAAGAATCACAAGCAAATTCAGTCCTAGGTCTCTTAGAAGGGGATGGTTGGCTTCCCCTGATTAAAGTAATAAGGTCTTCAGCCATTCTTATCATTTGGTTTTTAGGCATAGAGGCCTGAGCATGCAGTCCAGGCATCGGTTTTCTAGGCATGGTTCGAGTTTTAGGCCTTAAAGTAGGTGGCGTCGGTTTAATATGCAAGTCAGTAGGCCTGAATATACCCTCAGAAGCCGGTGCCTGCACAGTGGCTCCGGACCCATCCAAGGTAGAGACATCCGCAGGTTCCACAGTTGAAGCATCTCGTGACATACTGGACTCCGAATAGGTCTCAGTAGAGGCCTGCGAATCTGAAGTAGCGGGTATCAGGGGTTGCGAAAGCGCCTCACTGAGTACCGGTGAACTGGCGACTGGCTTAAGAGAAGCGTTGTCTGCAGCTTTGGACCTAGGCGGCCTGTCTCTGTCTTTATCTTTGCATTTTATTGGAATGTCGGTAGTTGGATGGTTTACAGAAGACATATCTGGATAATTGAACCAAGAACCAAAATATTTAGAAGCGTAAATATAACGATGACGGATAGTTCATTGGTTAAATAAGGCACAAAACAGACAGCGAGGTACGTCGTGGTCAGGGCCTAGGCCAGGAATACAGTATGAATGAAAATCTTTATGAGGTATTTGCTTTCCACAAGAAATGCAATTATTAACTTTTATTGACATTGGTAAAGAGCAAGAAAAAGTTTCCCCAGTGGAGTACTTAGCTTTAGTTGAAGACTTTGGCTCTGAAACTCGGAAACGAAAATTTCAGGAGTCGGCCGACCGGCACTTGTGGACTGCTTCTGCTTCGGGCACCGCACGGCAAGAAAGACTGATGTAATGGCGTTGGCTGCATGCTTTATATCCCTGACTACCTGACATCATGGAAGATGAGACAGCAACCCGACGCAAGACCCAAGATTTTGATAATCAGGCCGACTGAGGGCTACTGCAAGCAGATAACCCAAATGTGATGACTGCAACAGTGAAACATGAAGAACATCTATTGTTGCCCTCCATTTGCTTGGTATGTAGCCTGTTTTGAGGCTGTGATTGAAAAGTGACTCAGGTGGTTCTGACAAGTCACATTTCATGCTACTTAGGAGGCAACAAGCCTCAGTAAGGCTGTGTTTTTAGCCTTGGTGAGCGCAGTTATAACCTGCTCCCTGCTTAAAGTTAGGGGGTTATGCTAGTAGGAATTTCACAAGGGATGGCAGGGGGAGAGTGGGGAGCAAAGCTTGAAATGAATCTGTTGGCCAGCAGATTACCTATGTCACTCTGCTCAGTGAAGGAGGTACCATTTACTGCAATTCAGCACACTGTTGCATGTTACATTTGAGGTTTCAGGCATAGCTGTAGTTGACCTTGTGGTTGTCTTCTGCCTGTGAAGCTATCTTGGCCTCATAATTGGCCTTGTTGTATTTAATTAGTCCTCTTAGTGTCCTGCTTAGTTTTATCAGTGAACTCTTTCTGACTTTGGCCATGACTTCTTTCCTTTTGTTACACACACTGTTAAGATTAGGATTCCACCAGTGTGGTTTGTTTTGGACTTACTTCTGGTAGGGAGAATAGCATTTATGCAGCCATTTACATGTTTGTACAGTCTTTCTGTAAATAATTCTGCAGAAGCTGTTGTGACCTCTGGATTGGGCAGGGCATTGAATTTTGACAGACTGTCAGTTAATTGGAGAGAATTTGCTTTAGAATAGTTTCCAACTGTACAAGGTTTTGCTGGGTTTTCCAAGTTGATTTTTATTTTGAATGAGACAGCTTTGTGATCCAACCTCATCAGTGAGGACATCACATGGGGAGAGAGGGGGGGGGGGGGTTGCAGCACTCTCCTTACTGGTGAAAACAAGGTCTAGTATGTTTGAACCACTGGTTGAAGTGCGCACTAACTGAACAAGGGCATCTGTGTAAATAAAGTCCAGGAAATGTGTCTGCAAGTTGGTGGTAGTGTATGTTTCCCAGTCTATAGAAAAGTACTTAAAATCTCCCATGAACAGAGTGCCTCCAGTAGGTCTAGATAAGAGTTGTGGGATTTGTGAGACATAGTGACCTACAACTTGCTAAAATATGGTAAGTGACCTATCTAAAGTGATTTGCACATGGATAAACACCAGGATATCATTCTGTTTAACTGAACTTAAAGTATACTTGTTCGTAATGTATATGAAGACACTTAGAGGATCATAGGAGGTTAGTAGGCTATCGACCCAGAGGTCATTTCAAGCCTAGCCATTTCATCCCAATGTAATACCATAGATACTCTAGTCAATACCCAGCTTGTATTTAGTAATGACTGCCTATGTCCAGAAGGGTTGTGGGCGCTATCCCCAGTATGAATTTATGGTGCCCCATCCATTCGTCCAGGTTCCTTCTGAACAGTGTCATAGAGGTGCTCTACTTCACAGAAACTTGCAGCCTATTCCAAAGTCACACAGCCACTGGGTGACAAATCTGTCCCTCCAGCACATCCTATTCAAGTTGCAGGCCATATTTGGGTTCCTGGAACGGGTAGCTCTAGTCCCATTTGATTTATGGATGTGCAGCAAATTCATTAGGTTTGGGTCAGAGACTGCTCTGTAACCCAGGCATAAGTCTCCCCCAAGAAGTCTACACAATACAGAGTATAGCAACAGGGACTTTAGTCGGTCTGTGTAAGGCACGTGCTGGAGTCCCTTGATCGTCTTTGTTAGAAACCTCTGAGGTCTCCAACTTCTGCAGGTACTTTGTATGGTACATGCCAAAAGGGGCGCATTATACTCAATTAAGGGCCTGATTAGTGACAAGTATAGATGCATGATAACCTCCTTTGCTCTACAGGCTATGCCTTTGCTAATCAAGTGTGCTATGTGGAAAACCTTTCTTACTACAGTAGACACATGTTAGTCAAAGATCCCTTACCACTTCATAGGTACATAGGGTATTGTTAATTTGATAGTGTAAATGGACATTGTTTTTACCGAAGGGACTGATGATGCATTTCTTTGCATTTAGTTTGAGACTGTGACTAAGACACCAGTCATTGGTCTGCTTAAGACCCTCTTGAAGTACACTGACATCATTTGGGGATTCAATAACTGCACCCAGTTTGCAGTAATCCACAAAAGTGGTTAGCCACACCCCCTTAGTTTTGGACTGAACTTCTGAGAATTACATACCAAACAGTATATATAGAGGGGTAGTTCCACTTCCATCTTTAGTACCGATCTGTGCATCTGACGGTCTTAATATGTGGAAGGCACTGTAGCCTTTCACTGCAGAAGTACTTTCTGTTTCTTAAAACCGTGTCTCAGTAACAGCACAGATATATTCTCCAGAGTGAGAAGAGTTTGTAGGGTGTGGAGTTTCTTGTTAAGGCTCCTAGCACTGAGCAGGAGTACCTTTAGGTTACTTTGGGCTTTATTTCCTACACAGGTTTATCACTTTGGCACTGCCTAAAAAGGCTCTAAGGAGTGGATAAAATTTTAGCCAAATTCCATAACCCCAAAGGGGCAGGTGCACACCATCTCTGGCAAAACAACATGGTCAGTCGACCATGTCCTCCCAGAATGAGAGATACTGAATCCCAATGGACTGACACCAGTAACTAAGCCAATTGTTAAAGTCAGTCATTTTATGTTCATACTGTGGCATCATCCTTGGTGAAGGTCAAATGCTGCTCAATGCAAGACACATACCAGTTTGAGACTCATTCAGACAGATCCATGTCTCTCATTACATAATCCAGAGAGGTATGTCTCAACACAAACAGAGATAGTGCATGCTGCAGTCAGAGGATCAGACATACTGGATCTGGTACTAATCAACATTGGGGCATTATGCGCTTCCCCCCCATATCATGTTCTCACTAGTGAGGTCAGATCATTTGAAGGAAAGGTCATCCCAGAAAATCCAGCTAAACCAGTAACAGGAACTATTCAAAGGCAAACTACACCCTATTAAGTGATAGTCTGTTAAAATTCAAGACTCCCCTCAACCTTGAGACCACAGCTACCTACACAGATTTACTGACAGAATCCCTACAAAAACAAACATATGGCTGCATTGAAAGGCTGCCGTGCCTACTAGAAAAAAAAAGATACACTGGTGGAATCCTCACCTAAACCAGGTATAAAATAAAAGAAAAAAAAAATCATGACCAAAATGAAGGAAGAGCAACTGCCTTACAGACAAGTGCTCTCATATACAACTAAATAAAAATCGTAAGAGGTCTAATTGAAAAAATTACATGGAGCTGCTTACTGCTTGGTGTGATGGATTTAAAGTATTCTTAAGACACTCAGTCTTGTTGGCTGAATTCTGCTAAAATCCAAAGTCTGGTTATATTTGCATTCACAGTCTGTTGCATACAGAAACTTGCAGAATATACACTGATGAGAGAATATACTTTGCAGCATCAACTTTAGAGAGCAGTAACAAATAACTTTTTATAATAAATCAAACGGAACCACGTTGCAGCTTAAAAGTACTGTTCCAACTTTACTTCTCATATAGTACAGATGATGTGAGAGATATAACATTTACCTTAAGACTTGAGTCCCTATTATACCTCTAACATAGCTGGATTTATACAGCTCTTTATATACAGTTTTAGTCCTGTAGAAACAATACTAAGCTTCCTTGTTTAACAATCTGACAGTGTGAATATCCTGTAACAGTGTCCTGATGTCCATGTAGAAAAACATATTTTTGAGGAAACACATTGTTCTGTATTCTATTTGGAGAATTGCTTATCCTGTTTTTTATGAAGAAAAACATATTTTTGAGAAAACACATTGTCAGAGATCAGCTTTTCTGACAGTGTGAACATCCTGTATTTTATTTGGATCTTTGTATAAAAAACATCTGTTCTTGTGCCATCCTGTTTTTCCATGCAGAATAACATGTCATTGTTCTTTAAAAGCAGATTTTGCATTTTTGTTCTTGCATACATCCTGTTTTGAGTCTGTAAGGGAAAAATGTCCATTCTTTAAAAGCAGATTTTGTATTTTTGCTCTTGCATACATCCTGTTTTGAGTCTGTAAGGGAAAAGTGTCCATTCTTTAAAAGCAGATTTTGCATTTTTGTTCTTGCATACATCCTGTTTTGAGTCTGTAAGGGAAAAATGTCCATTCTTTAAAAGCAGATTTTGTATTTTTGCTCTTGCATACATCCTGTTTTGAGTCTGTAAGGGAAAAGTGTCCATTCTTTAAAAGCAGATTTTGTATTTTTGCTCTTGCATACATCCTGTTTTGAGTCTGTAAGGGAAAAGTGTCCATTCTTTAAAAGCAGATTTTGTATTTTTGCTCTTGCATACATCCTATTTTGAGTCTGTAAGGGAAAAATGTCCATTCAGCAGATTCCTTTTCCAAGCCATGGTAATTTAGTATGGATGCTGATTACATATTACTAAACTCTATTTCTACATTTAAGCAAGCTTTATCTTATACATTATTTATGTTGCATAATTGCAGCAAAATTACTTTCAACCTTAGTATATTGTTGAGCACACTCTAACAATTCCGTCTTTTTTATTTTAAACTAGAGAAATAAATTCAGCATTATTTGGTAATACTTTTTCATTATGACAATTAACAACAGTAACTTGACTAGCTTTTGCTAAGTAGACTTTAATACATGTAAATAATATGCAACCAAGCATTACAATAACAATAAAAGAAATTAAAAATACAGTGATTTTTCCTGTCCATCCTGTAAATAGATTACAAAACCATTCACTCCAGTCATCATTCCAGTTTTTTCTAGTATGTTGAGACACTTGTGCAATCACTTCTAAATGTGCTTTTACAGATTCTGTTTTGTCTGGAATAAATGTACAACACTGTTCTCCTATTAAAGCACATGTACGCCCTTGTGATGCTAATATGTAATCTAATGCCATTCGATTTTGCAAAACCATAGTTCAGATTGCTGTCATTTCGACAGTAATGTCAAGGACTGCATTGAAAGTGGCATTTGCCAATACCTCAACTAGTTTAGATAGTTTTCTCAGTTCCCAGATGGCTTTTGCAGCCCATCAAGGGAAAATACCTGCTCCAGAGATTACATCATCTCCTAAATCCATATCTTTTAATTTAATATAATCAAGATTTTGATGATATATACGTGATGTATCTAAGGTGTCTACTGGATTTTCTGGACTTTCAATTACAGGTAATATATCCCTTTTCTTTTTTGTATTCCTAATGTTTCCTTTTGGTAACTCTTTTACATGATGCATTGCTGGTACCACTAATCCTATATAACAGGTGCCATCCCATCCCTTTGGTAACCATTTATAAGCATATTTACCACAGATGTAATATAACCCATCTGATAGAGCAACACTGCTATTTACCAGACTGCCATTTACTTGCCCCATAGTAGGAGTTTTATCATGTACAACTGTAAAGTTTTTATCTGTTTTACTTCTCCAACATGTAATATTAGTTTTACAGTCATTTTTGTCATTTTGTGAAAAGTGAAATACTGCTGTGTCACTTAATATTAACTGACCCTTAATTGGTATTAAAGTAGGGAAACCATGAGAAAATACTCCACGTACTGGTATGTGGTTGTGAAAATTTATCATTTCAATTGTTTGAATACAATTGCTATTACCCACTGGAACAGTTCCATTTTGTTGAAAACATGTGATCCCCTGTACTATAGCAGATAACTGTACTCTTGCTTTACGTAATTGTACATTTATAACTTGATCTCCTGTTTCATTTATTAATACTCTCCAACTACTAAGAGAATTTAGTGGAATATGTATTAGAGGCATTACCCCTGTTATTTTTGGTATTAAACTACATACCCAACAATTAGAAACATTCATGCTTTTTGCATACCAACACTGTCTTGCTAAGAAAGTGTTAAAAGATGGTGACCAGTCTTGTTCATTTTTCCACATTTCTTTACTCTCTCTCTTATAATAACTTTACAGTTTGATTAACAGGTTGTAAGTATAATTTAATACTAAGCAATACAATAATAGTTAGTATAATAGCTATTATCAATTTAAAAAAACATCCTTTAAATAGAAATTCCATTGTTGAATCATTTTGCCTTTGGTCATCCAAAACTGGATTTCCAAAAGGATGCACTTTAAACCATGTCAATTTCATTAGGGTTTTCTCTGTTGGAAACCTACAAAAGAATACATTTAATCAGATTTACATTGTTCACTATTTTTTATCATTCTTAGTTGACATTTATGTACCAACATTGTTCTGTTTTTCTTTTTTCCTTTGATTTTGTACACTAATGGTCCAATTTGTTCCACTACTTCAAAAGGGCCTTGCCAATTGCTAGCCCATGGTCCTTCCATTTGGAATGTTTTTACCAATACTTTGGTTCCACAGGGAAGGTTTTCTTCAGCTGGTATTATTGGCACCTTTTTCCATAGATGGAACGCTTGCTCCCTTGCATTATAGTCACATATACTAGTAAGTTGTTTTAGCCATTCCTGATGTTTGCTAATTTCTAGCATGGGCCTACCATTAGGTAAATCTGGATCAAATGGTAATTGTATGGGCATTTTATGGCCTGTCATTATTTCATATGGGGAAATACCTGTTTTGCTGTTTGGTGTTGCTCGAATACCCATTAAAATACCAGGCAGATGATGTACCCATGTATTGCCCTTTTCCAAGCATGCCTTTTTTAGACGTTCTTTTAACGTCCGATTCATACGTTCTACAATGCCATTAGATTGTGGATGGTATGGTACATGAAACCTTTGCTGTATGCCTAACAAATTACACATTTGTTTAATGAGATCACTAACAAACTATGGGCCATTGTCTGACTCTATAACCCGTGGCCATCCCCAATGACAAAAAATATTTTTCCATAAGGCTTCTGCTGTTGCCTTTGCTGTCATGGTTTTGGTAGGAATTGCTTCTACCCATTTTGAAAAGACGTCCACTACTACTAGTAGATATCTGTAACCTCCCTTTGTTGTTGGTAATGGACCTGCATAATCTATTTGAACTGCATACCATGGCCCATCCGCTGGCTGTACTCGATGTAACTGAGGCCTTTTGCTTTTAGCATTTACCTGAAGACAGATTAAACATTCTTCTATAATCAGTTTGCAGACCTTTTTTAAATTTGGGTTCCAATACTTTTCTTTTACAACTGCCCATAACTTATCAGTTCCTATATGGCCCAGTATTTGGTGATTTAACTTGACCAACTGGCGTGCCAACTGAAATGGTACATATGGCAACTGTAACCCTTTGGAGGTCGTGTATGCATAGTACTCCTTTGGTGGTATACCTGCCAATCTACACTGATCAGTTTCTTCTTTTAAGCCCTGTTGTTTTTTTATATTTACAAGGTCTTTCTCTATTGACTCTTTATCTAGCTCTTTTAAGACACTAACTTCTACATTGGCATACTCATATTCTGGAAGTTCTTTTCCATTTTGTGCTGCTTGTTTGGCCAAGGTATCAGCTAACACATTTAATCTGTAAGTTTCACTGGTTGGCTTTTGATGTGCTTTTACTTTTAAGATGCTATACTGTCCTTGTTGTTTTGACATTGTTATAACTTTATATATGTCTTTTAATACTTCAGCATGCCGTAATGGTTTACCTACACTATCCACAAATCCTCGTCTTACCCAGGTTTCCATATGTAGTCTTAAAGAATTTACTACATAAGCACTATCTGAAAAATGTTAATAGGATTGTAATACTTTAGCACATACAACACTGCCTCCAGTTCAGCTCTTTGAGCTGACATATGCCCTGGTAACTTGATTAGTTCAGGAGAACCCAATTGTGGATTCTCTGGAACTATGGCAAATCCTGTCCAGTATCTGCCTTGGTCCCAATATCGTGCTCCATCCACAAAGATGGATGGCTTAAAGTGATCAAAATCAGATGCTAAAAATTGCACCTCAGGTGACATTATCTTTTCTAAACAGTTATGCTGTTTTCCTTCATATCCCATATGGTTTGACAAATGGTATTTATCCCCTGTCTGTATAGTAACAGTTTTCATTCCAAAAAGTGCCATCCATTTTGCAAAGACTGCCTGACTAATACCATCTGTAATTTTATTCATTTCAAAACTGTCTATCAAAGCTTTTACAGCTTGATGCGGTGTTTGTACTATAATGCTGGAAAATACGGTCAAATATTCAGTTTGTTTAATACCCCAGTAAATGGCTAATAACTGCTGTATACATGGATGTTAACCCAATTCCACTGGAGTCATCTTTCTGCTAAAGAAAGTGACTGGACGTAATGTTTTTTCCTTTCTGTTGTCACTACCATGTGGCCATTCCTGTAGTAGTACCACAGACAGTGGTTTTTTTCCTGCTGCTGCTTGTAACACAAATGGTAACCTTGGAGTGGGCACTATTAGTTCTGTAGCTTGTGCTAGTTTTATTTTTATCTGTGAAAATGCCTCCTCTTCATGAGATCCCCACTCTAAAAAGGTGGAGTTATTTTGTTCATGTAACATTTTGTACAGGGGAGCAGCCACGGCTGCATAATCCTCTATAAATTCCCTATTGTAATTCATGATTCCCATGAATTTATGTAAGTCTGCTATAGTCAGTGGCTTTTCCATTTGTAAAATGCCTTGTACACGTACAGGGCAAGGAGATCTTCCTGTTGGTTTTATAATAGTACCTAGAAACTTAACTTTTTGTGTCATAAACTGAATTTTTCACTTTTAACCTTAAACCCTGCTTGCTGTAGAGTATGAAAAACTCTCTTAAGAAGCCGTACATGCTCCTCTACTGTTTCTGACTGAGTTAAAATATCATCAATGTAATGTATTACTGAATCATCCTTTTCCAAATGTTGTAGAATGGATCCTACTGTCTGATGAAAAATAACTGGACTGTTTTGAAACCCTTGTGGTAACCTTGTCATAACATATTGCTGGTTTTTAAATGTAACGGCAAATCTTGGCCAATCTTTTTTCCTGAGTGGCACTGCAAAAAAAACATTTGCTAAATCTATTACTGTAAACCACTTACTTTGTGGCTTAATATGTGCAGCCAACTCTGGGACTCCTGGAATCAAGTGTGCTCTAGGAGTGGTATATTGATTAACCTTTCGTAAATCAAACTGTGGTCCCACTCCACAAAGGCGGCGCCTCTACGGACCCTGGTAATTACCGCCCCATAAGCTTAACAAGTCTAGTCTGCAAAGCTATGGAGAGGATCATAATGGAGCTCATAAACAAAGATATAGGGGACTTGCAGACATTGGACCTGACCCAGTTTGGCTTTGTCAAGGGAAGATCATGCCTTTTGAACTTGGTCGACTTCTTCGAAACAGTCACCAAGGCCATTGATGAGGGAAAGGCAGTCCATACAGCCTACCTTGACCTTGCAAAGGCTTTCGACAAAATACCCCACTCGGGTATTGTAGAAAAACTTACCAGCTTAAATGTAAACCCATATGTCACAAGATGGGTTGCAAACTGGCTTAAGGACAGAACCCACAGGGTTAGAGTTGCTGGCGCTGTGTCAGACTCCAAGCCGGTCACAAGTGGTGTCCCACAGGGCTCGGTCCTTGGCCCCCTATTGTTTGGCATCTACTTCTCAGAAGTACAGGCCAGCATGGGAGGACTTTGGCTGACAAAGTTTGCAGGCGACTGCAAACTGGGCGCCATAGTGGAAAGTGCATCGGACATGGATATCCTTCAGAAGGGACTCACGGAAACAGATAGCTGGTGCCAGAGCCATGGCCTGAAGTTAAACACAAAAAATGTATAGTCATACCCTTCGGGAAAAACAAGGTAACCCCAAGCTACCATATAGGTGGCAATCCACTAAGCACAGAAGAGGTTATCAGGGACCTGGGGACCCAGGTTGACAGTGGCCTTTCTTTTGACACTCACATTGCTAAAGTGGTTAGAAAGACCTTCTACATTGCCCACCTGATCATGAAGGGATTCACATCCAGATCTAGTGAGGTCATTGTTCCCCTGTACTCTTCACTTATCAGACCAATGATCGAGTACAATGCCCCATTCGGGATGTATCTCACCAGACATCTGCAGCAATTGGAGAGACCCCAAAAGTTCCTCACCAAAAGGATAAAGGACTCCAAAATCTGTCATATGCTGCCAGATTGAAGAAACTCCAGCTCTATTCAGTCGCATACCATCTGCTCAGAGGTGACATGTGCCTGACATACAAGGCCATGTCCAACCCGGAATTAATGGACATGCTCCACCTCAAAAAATCCAAATCCACCAAAACCACTAGAGCAAGCGACTTAAACCTTAGCACGGATATAAATAGGACGTGCTGGAGGGATAGATTTATCACTCAGAGACTCCCTATGCTGTGGAATAAAATCCCGGTCCATGTGAGGCAGAGCACCTCGCTGACTCTGTTCAAGAGAAATCTAGACCTGTGGATGGGAGATCGTAGGTTTACCTGAATCATCTCTGTGTCACTGCTGGACAGAGGCACAACAAACTAATGGGCACAGTATTTTTTCATATAAGGGGTGGCGTAGGCCACAAAAATTTGGGCTAGGCTTATAAATGCCTTAGGGCAGATAGCCTAGTATAAACCTATGAACCTATAATAACAAGACGATAACTACCATCTTTTTTCTTAACTGGCCAGATTGGTGAATTTGTAGGACTGTTGCCTTTTTGTATAATCCCTTCTCTTTCCCATTCTGCAATACATTTTTCCATATGTTCTTCTGCTTCCCTAGGAATAGGATATTGTTTTTGAAAAGGTGGTATATAGTCCTGATCACTTCCTATTCCTACTGGGCTTTCTAGTTTCCCACAATCACTGGGACCCTTGGACCATAGATTTGGGAATTGCTGTTGTAAATGCTTCCATACATCCTCACTGTCTGTATTTATATAGCCTGTAGGTTTTTCAGGTTTGTCAGGTAGAGAGATTGCATAGCAACCTGTATTTTGCTCTTCCTCTCTTTGTTGTTTGTCTCCCATCCACAGAATTTCATTAGGTAAATCAATTACTATGCCTAAAGGTCCTAGAATGTCCATACCAATAATGGTATTTGTGCAAGATGGATGCATTAAAATGCACCCTTCCATATTTGTCCCTCTTGACTAAACTTTATGTCCACATTTTGGCTACTCACTGCATAGCATGCTGTGCCATTAAATGCTGAAATGCAAACCTTTTTATAGGATTTACTGGTAACTGTCTGTTTGTGACAGATACTGCTGCTCCTGTGTCTATTAAGACATTTTTCCACAGTGACCCCTCTACCCAAATATCAATCAGTGGTCGTCCATCTCGACCCTTTTAAAGGTAGTCAGGAAAGATACCAGAGTAGGGGGGGGCACATCCCTATTGTAAGGAAATCCACTCATCCTCTCCTTTATTATCAAATGCAATATGACACACCTCATGTTTTTGTTTGTCATCTTCTTCTGTGTCTGAATGATCTACATATTTAGGTTTTTCAATCTCTTTTTTTAACTGTTGCCTAGCTATTCCTTCTGCCTGTTCTATCAAATGTTTCGGATTTACAGGTGAAACTGTTTGAAAATCTACTGGGCATACTTTCCCTTTTCCTGTATATTGATGGCTCTTATAATTGTAAGGTTTTTGTACATGATCCTGCTTTTCTGACTTTTCTTGTAAATTTGTTTGCTCTCTTTTGGAAACACTCCTGTTCTTCCTTCTTTTGCCAGGCTTTGTAATGATCACAATTTTGCTTAACGTGTCCTATTTTTTTACAAAAGAAGCATGTTGGTGCCTTTTGCTCATTACCTGTGCTTGATCCTGGTACTACAAGCATAGAGGCAGGAGCTGGTGGTGCTGACACAGCTCTTTCAGCTGGTGGTTGGTCACACCATCTTTGCCTTCCCCTGTTTTTGACTTCACCAATTACTTCAAATGGCTCACTATTATCTTCACATGCAAAGATATGGTGTGAGTATAAAGTCCCATCATCGGCCATAGTCCGTCCCCTCATTAGTTTTTGTACCAAATCAGTGAGGGTATCAGAATTTTCTTCATAGATACATTTAATTCCCCTGGAACCCATTTGACTTGTTCTAAGAAGCAATGTATTAGCTGTTTTTGTATGTCTCTTTTTCCCATGTCTCTGTCTGTTTTTTTATATATGATTTGAAATGCAAGTCTAAAATGATCACTTTGTTCCATTAATTTATCTGTGATAGTAATTTTAAAATTATCTAATAATTTGGCTGTGAGAGGCTGCCCTTGTGTAAATGCCATTAAAACGGCTGTCATACGTCCTACTTTAGTGTTCAACTGATAATCATCTTGCTTTAATTGTATGAAAGTTTTAAAACATTTGGGAATGAAAATCCAGAAACATCTAAGTAATGCATCTGTCCATATATCAGATCCTGCTGTATATGCCACCCATTCTTCAAATGTAAGCATGTTATAAAATATGCCTTTTTTATCATTCCACTGTGGTAAACTCTGTAATAATCTAGACTGCGTATATAAATCTGTAGTGGTTCCCTGTCCCTGTTCTATAATTTGGACTGGTTTTGTGTTTTTAACTCTTCTTTAAGCTGGGATATCAAAATAGTATTTTGGAGGTTAGTCTCTGTTAATTCATCTAATTCTTCTTCCTTTTCCTTCAGATGCTGTTTAAGGTCTGTCATTTCTACCTGTAAGTGTTTAAGGGATATATGATACCTGTTATTGGATTCCTCTGTTGACTGCAGAGCTCCTATGCACTTTTGACAGAGATCTTGAATGTCAGTTTTGAACATTTTAAATTCATTTTGTTTCTCTTTTAAAAACTTATTAAAGTCTTCTGTCAATGTATCATAAACTTTGTTTCTGTCCTCATCTGTATGTGTAGCCGTGGCATCATTCCATGCTTGTACATAATTTTTAAAGGGAGTTACAAGATCTACAGGGGATTCTGTCAATAACAGATTTGATTGCTGTTGTAATTCAGAAATTAATGTACTGACAGGACATAACTGCTTTACATCTGGATATAATGAAAACTGTGTATTATTAATAATTTCTTTATCATGAACAGATCTGTCTGCACAGTCTAGTTTTTTAGCAATATCATGCAATACTTGTTTATGGCATATTACACAAAATGCAGTTTCCTTTGAATCACACAATAAACATTTACTATGATATACTTCATTTTTTGTTGCAAATACCAATCAAATGTTACAATCCACTTACATAATGCTGGTATGTCAACTTGCCCTAACAAGGTTTTACACTTACTAATGTGTTGTGTATACCAACATTGCAATTTACTCCATATTTTATCTGGTTGTTCTGCTACATTAAGAGTAAAACTTGGCTTACATTTGCTAGAATTCTGCCTGATAGCATCCATACTAAAAAAAAATGTGACGTAGAAAAAAAGTCTTACCAGTGAGCAAGAAAACAGGTGATCAGGCTGTTGTTGCAGATGGCTGGAAATTTTTCAAAGTCACTTGAGAAGCTGGGAAAGCACAACAGGCAGCGGACTGCTGTGCTAGTGGATATTCCCCTTTTCTTAGCGAAATTATGGCACTGCAACTGGAACTTCAGTCTCACTCCGGATGTAGACGTCTAAAAAACTGTACTACTGCAAGCTGCATAAACTGGAATACTTCTGTTCAGAATTGACACATACGTACAAATGTTAGTTACTGCAATTTAACTGAAGCGACCCTCTGCAGGGCTTACCATCACTCCTCCTGTGGTTGAATGCAGATTGTAGGTTCAAATGCAGGCTAGCTTGCCATTGAAAAAATTACATGGAGCTGCTTACTGCTTGGTGTGATGGATTTGAAGTATTCTTAAGACACTCAGTCTTGCTGGCTGAATTCTGCTAAAATTCAAAGTCTGGTTATATTTGCATTCGCAGTCTGTTGCATACAGAAACTTGCAGAATATACACTGATGAGAGAATATACTTTGCAGCATCAACTTTAGAGAGCAGTAACAAATAACTTTTTATAATAAATCAAACGGAACCACGTTGCAGCTTAAAAGTACTGTTCCAACTTTACTTCTCATATAGTACAGATGATGTGAGAGATATAACATTTACCTTAGGACTTGTGTCCCTATCATACCTCTAACATAGCTGGATTTATACAGCTCTTTATATACAGTTTTAGTCCTGTAGAAACAATACTAAGCTTCCTTGTTTAACAATGTCTTGTAAGAGACCAGCTTTTCCTGACAGTGTGAATATCCTGTAACAGTGTCCTGATGTCCATGTAGAAAAACATATTTTTGAGGAAACACATTGTTCTGTATTCTATTTGGAGAATTGCTTATCCTGTTTTTTATGAAGAAAAACATATTTTTGAGAAAACACATAGTCAGAGATCAGCTTTTCTGACAGTGTGAACATCCTGTATTTTATTTGGATCTTTGTATAAAAAACATCTGTTCTTGTGCCATCCTGTTTTTCCATGCAGAATAACATGTCATTGTTCTTTAAAAGCAGATTTTGCATTTTTGTTCTTGCATACATCCTGTTTTGAGTCTGTAAGGGAAAAATGTCCATTCTTTAAAAGCAGATTTTGTATTTTTGCTCTTGCATATATCCTGTTTTGAGTCTGTAAGGGAAAAGTGTCCATTCTTTAAAAGCAGATTTTGTATTTTTGCTCTTGCATACATCCTGTTTTGAGTCTGTAAGGGAAAAGTGTCCATTCTTTAAAAGCAGATTTTGTATTTTTGCTCTTGCATACATCCTGTTTTGAGTCTGTAAGGGAAAAATGTCCATTCAGCAGATTCCTTTTCCAAGCCATGGTAATTTAGTATGGATGCTGATTACATATTACTAAACTCTATTTCTTCATTTAAGCAAGCTTTATCTTATACATTATTTATGTTGCATAATTGCAGCAAAATTACTTTCAACCTTAGTATATTGTTGAGCACACTCTAACACTAATTAATTCCATCAAGTCCAACTATGAGATCAGGATAGCCTCACACCTAAGGACAATCAGAAGGACTTCTCCAGCTACGTCCGGAAACTTACAGCTATATTCCAAGTGAATGAAGGACCGCAACAGCCATTCCCCCCCATAAACGCGGACCATCAACCTATCCAGGGAAACTACAGTTGTGTAAAATCTTACCATAACAGTAGCTGTCCTTCTCTTCACTGCTGCAGTATTCCTTATAATACGGATCTCCTGCCATTATACCAAGCCTTTAGGTCACCAAGGGTATGCAGCAAGTCACACATATGCTCCCTGTACACAGCATAGGAATAGAGGTGACATCCTCAGAACTGACAGCCCCAGTAGGAACACTAGTTCAAGGATTGGAGAGGTAAGAAAGACATCCAGAAGGGAAAAGAACCATGGGGACAAGGGTGGGAGTGAATACTACAACAGTGAAGAGAGAAGGGAGGGAGGGAGTGAATACTACAACAGTGAAGATAATGACATCTACTGTTATGGTAAGATATTACACAACTATACTATGTCCTTCCATTTCACCTTTGCAGTATTCCTTACAATAGGCAGAGTTCAAAAGCTCAGGAAAAAAAAGTGGGAGGAGGTTGGACTAGCACTGTCCTCAAGCCAGCTTTAGCCCTGGATATCGTGTCCAACCTATAGGCTTGGTAAAAGTATGCACAGAAGTCCAAGAAGCTGCCTTAAGAACAGATTTAGTATGTAAACCCTTAAAAAAGCACCAAAAGAAGCCACAGCCCTAGAAGAATAAGTCTTAACAGAAGGAGGAAGGATCTTTCAATAAAACAACAAAAAGAAATTGCTTTATACATCCAAGAGGAAACAGCCAAACCTAAACATCTAGGATGAAAGTTAACAAAAAACTAATCAAATTTGTGAAAAGCTTTGGTCTTATCCAAATAAAATCTGAGCTGTCTATACACACCCAAAGTGTGCAAAACCTTCTCACTAGCAGATTGCTGAGAAGGGAAAAAAAGTGGGCAAATGAATGGCTGGATTAAGAGGCAACTCATTCATCACCATGGGCATAAAAGAAGGATTAGTAAGAAGGGATATCATGTCCTTATGGAAAATTAAAAAAGTAGGAACAGCCAGAATAGCTTGAAGCTCAGACACCCATCTGGCAGAAGAAAGGGCCAACAGAAGTAAAGTCTTTCAAGAACAATGCTGCAAGGAAGCCAAAGCCACAGGCTCAAAAGGAGCCTGGGTCAGTTTCTCCAAAAGAAATTTTAGGTCCCAGGAAGGAGGGACAGGCTTCCTGGGAGGTCTAACATGAAGGATACCTTTAAGAAACTGTTTATCCTCAAATCTACAGGCAACGGGAGGGTGGGGGGTGGGGGGGTGCTAAAGGCACAATAGCAGAAATAACGGACAAGTGGGTCTTAACAGAAGAATATGCCAACCCAGCACTGAGCAGCCCACACAGATAAGACAGAGCCAAAGGAACATCCACAGAAAGTGGAGCCAAGTTATGAGAAAGACACCAAACCAAAAAAACTCTTCCATTTAGATAAGTAGGATTTCCTGGCCTCTTGCAGGACCAGATGCACGTCCTCAGAAAAAAAGTGCCTACGGAATCAAAATCCTATCACCCCACAGTGTCAGCTGAAGAGTGGACAGGTGGGGATGGATGAGAGATCCCTTGTCTTATGTGAGTAGGTCCACCCTGTGAGGTAACTTGTGATGATTGCCCTTGGCTAAATGCGGAAGAAGAAGGAACCAATGCTGTCTGGGCCAAAAAGGTGTCGCCAGCAAGATTTTGGGAGAATCCTGCTTTACCTTGAATGGGACTTTTGGAATGGGAGGGAAGGCATAAAGAAACATCCTCTTCCAGGAAGAAGACAGGGCATCCACCTTATACGCCCAAAGGATCCCTAGAAGAAGCATCTGCTACATCATAACTGCATTTAATAGAATGGAGAGGTAGTTGGGAGAAGTCACTAACATGGAGAGAGAGAGCAGAAGTCTTCCCCTCACAGTTAGGAAGGTCAGAAATAACCTGACAGGCCTGAGATAGAAGAGCCAAAATATACCATGTCATATGGGTCAGCCCTAAAAGTAAGGGTACCAGAGGTATATACCTTCTTACCCAATCTTTCCATAGTTCTGTTGTCTTTAGCGGAAGGAAAGTACAGTTGTGTACACTTACCATAAATGTAGATGCTCGAGTGTATTCACTGTTGCAGTCATTACATTTGGGTTATCTGCTTGCAGGTAGCCCTCAGTCAGCCTGATTAACAAAGTCTTGGGTCCTGTGTCGGTTGCTGTCCCTTCCTCCATGACATCAGGTCGTCAGGGGTAGAAAACATGCAGCTGATGCCATTACATCAGTTTTTCTTGCCCCAGATGTCAGGTGCCCCCCTAACGGGGAGCAATTAAATATAAATGTCCAAATATATACCTCCAACAAAAAAGCAAATACACCAAAAAGGCTTTTAAGCATAGTAAAGGAAAGTAGAGGTGTAGTCAAAAGAAGTTAGGGGGCTGGAGGGAGGGTAACCAGGACTGCAACAGTGAATACACTCAAACATCTACATTTATGGCAAGTGCAAACACCTGTACTATGTTCTTCGTGTTTCACTGTTGCAGTCATTACATTTGGGTAGACTTCCAAAGCTATGGTTGGAAGGAGGAATTTAGATAGCATTAGGGCCAGCTATAAGGACCTGCAAGACTGCAGTGGCAAAGCAAGCTCTGGATTTAGAGAAAATTGGCAAATGATAATGCTTGGTGAAAGTATGTACAGAACTCCAGGTAGCAGCTTCTAGGATGTCTCTGGTAGGGACGCCTCTGAGAAAGACTGTCGAGGTAGATGCAGCCCTGGTGGAGTGAGGTCTGATCCCCTGGGGGATAGGTTTTCCATGGTGCTTATAGCAGAAATTAATGTAATGGCCTATTCATTTAGAAATGGTTTGCTTTGAAATAGCCTTCCCCTCTGCCCCTGCAGCAAATGCCACAGGCAGTTATTCAGATATCCTTTGAGGTTTAGTCCTGTCCAAGCAGAATCTAAGTTGTCTGTGCACATCTAAGGAATACAGTATTCGTTCCCCTTTGTTCTGTGGATTGGGAAAGAAAGTTAGCAAATGAATGGACTGATGAGCCACACTGGATACCACCTTGGGCATGAAGGATGGACTGGTTCTGAGGGACACCCTGTCCGCATGAAAGATGATGAAAGGCTCCACTGCCACAAGGGCCTGTAATTCAGATACCCTTCTAGCTGAAATGATTGCTAAAAGGAAAGCTGTTTTCCAAGAAAGAAATGTTTTTAAGTCTGCAGTAGCAAGCTGGCTCGAAAGGAGGTAGAATGAGTTTCTCCAAAACAAAGTTAAGGTCCCAGGCTGGGGTTGGAGCTCTCCTGGGTGGTCTCAAATTTTTGGCCCCTCTGAGGAACTGCTTGAGCAGTGGATGAGAGAAGAGGGGAGGTTATGTGTTATAATGAAGCTGAAATGGATGAGGTGCTGATTTTAATGGAGGAAAAGGACAGGCCCTTGTGAAGCATCTCAGTTAAGTATTGTAAAATCTGAGGTAAATTGGGCGCTGCTGTGCTCATCCCTTGAGATTGGTTCCAGGCACTCAATCTTTTGCATTTTTCAGCATAAGAATTTCTAGTACTAGGCCTCCTTGCCTCTAAAATTATATCCATCACAGGTTTACTGATGGATGGCAAAGGATAGATTATGTAACTAGCCAGGCTGCAAGGTTCAGTGTTAGAAGCTGAGGGTGCAGAATCTGGTTCTCCTGCTGAGACAACAGGGAAGGAGTCTGAGGCAGGTGCCATGGGGGTAACCATGACACTCTGCGCAGGAGGGGGGTGCCAGTGTTGGCATGGTCAGTCTGGAGCAATCAAATCATCCTTGGTTTGTCCTGTTTGATTTTTAGTAGTACTTTGGAGAGCAGAGGCAGAGGGGAGAAGGCATAGACTGATAGGTTTTTCCAGCTGAAGAACAGAGCATCCACTTTCCAGGCTTGTTTGTGGGGAGTCCTTGTGCAACATTTGTCCAATTGGTAGTTCTGGGGAGAGGCAAACAGGTCTATATCTGGGCTCCCCCATTTGTTTGTCAACATGTTGAAAATCCTTGGTTCCAGTTTCCAATCGTGTGGGTCCATGAGGTTTCTACTTAGTCCGTCTGCCAGTGTATTTAATTTTCCTGGCAGGAATTGAGCATAAAGGTGCACTTGGTAGCTCAAGGCTGTGTTCCACAATGCCATGGCTAGTCTGCAGAGGGGGTAAGAATGGGTACCCCCCTGCTTATGTACCACATAACAGTGGTGTTGTCTGTCTTTACCATAAGTTGTCCTGGAAGAATGTGGTCCTTGAAGGCTGTCAGAGCATTCTGTACAACTAACATTTCCTTTTGATTGACATGCAGGTGCATTTGACATGGGTTCCATTTACCCTGAATGCACTTCCCTGCCAGGTGAGCCCCCCAAGCATAGTCTGATGCATCTGTTGTTAGGGTTTGGGTGGCAGGGGGTGGTATGAAAGGTAGCCCCTTGTTTTGGTGGCAGGCCTCTGCCCACCAAAGGAATTCTAGGCGTAGGCAAGGTATGATAGGAATCATTGCTTCTAGATCCTGAGAATGTTGACACCATAGGCTTTTTAGATACCACTGTAGTTTCCTCATACACAGTCTTGCATATGGAATTAGAAGAAAGCAGGAGGCCATGAAACCCAAGGCTTGCAGTATTTGTCTTGCAGATAGCAGGGTTTTTGTGGCCACTTCTTTGAAGTAGGTTGTCAAAAGAATTTGGTTCTCTGGCGTGAGGTAAGCCATCTGGGAAGTTGTATTCAAGCTTGCTCCCTGGAATATAATTTGACAGTGTACCAGGTGTGATTTCTTTTCGTTTATGGTGTACCCCAGACAAGTTAGAACTCTTAGTACACAGGCCAGATGATTCAAAAGTATGTCCTGGTTTCTGCCTGACTTAGACAATCGTTCAGGTATGGGTATATTTGAATATTTCTTTGCCTGCAAAATGCAATAACTGGAGCTAGGCATTTTGTGAATACCTTGGGCGCAGTAGATAAGCCAAAGGGCAGTGCAGAGAAATGATAGTGCGTGTAGCCTGCTTTGAAGCGTAGGTATCTTCTGCAAGATTCCCTGATTGGGATGTGCAGGTATGCTTCTTTTAAATCTAGTTTTGCCAACCAGGCATCTTTGCCTATCATAGGAAGTAATTGGTGAAGAGTCAGCATCTTGAATTTTGGAATCTCCAAAAAGGTGTTTAGAGCAGACAGGTCCAGGATAGGACACCATGAATTATCTTTTCTGGGTACCCGGAAAAGTCTTGAGTAGAAACATTGTCCTTTTTCCTCTTCTAGTACCAGTTGAACAGCCCCCATGCTTAAGAGAGAATATACTTGTTTTTGGGCTTCTGCCCGCTGATTTGGGAGTAGGTCCGGCCACCCGCTTGGTGTTGGCAATGTGTGGAAGTGAAATCTGTATCCCTGGGACACTATATTTAAAACCCATTTCTCCTGGGTAATGAGTTCCCAGTTCTTTACATGAAGAGCAATCTTTCCCCCCAAAGGGGCAGTCAGTTGATAAGTGCTTGGAAATTTCAAAAGGAAGTCACTGAGACAGTTTACCATGGGGGGGGGTCTTATTACTCCCAGATTTGGAAGTGCAGACCCCCCACTGCTTAGTCCTGTGTGTCCCCTGGGACTGAAACCTGGAGTTTTTGCTGTATCTGGGCTTGGCTTGAGAAGACCTGGAAGGGGCTGGAAAGGACCATTTCTTAGAGGGCCAGTGCCTACTGAATCTAGGGGGTTGAACTCGTAAGAAATCTTTAACAGATTGCATAGATTTAGCTTTATCTTCCATCTTTTTAAGAACATCCTCAACCTTACTGCCAAACAGGCGGTCCTGATTTAAGGGGAGCATCCAACAATTTAGCTTTAACATGATCAGGCAAAGATTGCTCCTTTAGCTAAGCATGCCTTCTGAGCATAGACCCAGTGACAGCAGCCCTGCAAGAGGCCTCTAATGAATCAAAACCACATTGCAAAGTGTGTTTTCCAACTTGTTCAGCAGAATGCATTAAACCCTGTAATTCTTTATTTTTCACACAGTCAGGAATCAACATCATTTTCTGTTTAAGCAATCTAACAACATGTTGCTGATACTTTAACATATGAAACTGGCAGTTTACAGCCCTAATGGCCAGGATTGCATAAGTGTAAACCTTCTTACCCCATCTATCCAGCGCCATGGAGTCTCTATCAGAAGGGGTAGGATTTTTAGCAGTAGAAGCCTTAATGCCCTTGGGCCCCTGTGAAATAGTCTCTGGATCCGTAGTAGGATTTTTAAAAAGGAACTTGAGTGACTCAGGTACCCTGTAGTATCTGTCAGGTTTTCTGGGAGCAGGAGGCAAGGAATCAGGGGCCAAACTAGATTCCGAAAAAGCATCATCAACAATGTCTAGCACAGGAGGAATAGCTAAAGGCCTATGCCGAGGTAGGAGTAAAAAAATCCCTAAGCCTCTTTTTTGAATCAGATAAATCCTGGCTTTCCCAGTGGAAGTGCTCCCTTAGAGTATGTAAGGTTTCCCCAAAAGAAAAATCCTCTGGAGGGGAAGCAGAGGGAATTGAGTCCAGTGCATCAGAATCCTCACAAGTAGATAAGGGTAAATCCAGACCATCAGAAGAATCAGAAAAAACAGAATCCTGGTCAAAAGATTCATAAACAACTTCAGTCCTAGGCCTCTTAGAAAGGGGAGGGTGGCTACCCCTGATTAGAGTTATTAGATATTCAGCCATTCTTATCATTTGTTTTTTAGGCATAGAGGCCTGAGCATGTGACCTGGGCGTTGTTTTTTTAGGCATGGTTCGAGATTTAAGCCTAACTGAAGAAGGAGGCGTCAGTTTAATAGGCAAATCCATACGCCTGAATACACCCTCAGAAGCCGGTGCCTGCACAGCGGCTCTGGACCTATCTAAGGTAGAGACATCCACGGGTTCCACAGTTAAAAGTATCACGCAGCATACCGGACTCCGAATGGGTCTCAGTAGAGGCCTGTGAATCAGAAGTAGCGGGTATCAGTGGCTGTGAAAGCGCCTCAGTGAGTACCAGCGAACTGGTGACTGGTTTAGGAGAAGCGTCGTCGGTAGTTTTGGACCTCCACGGCCTGTTTCTGTCTTCATCTTTCCGTTTTTTCAGAATCCCGGTAGTCGGATGGCTAACCAATGACATTTCTGAGAACCAAAATATTTAGAGGCGAAAATATAATGACGACGGACAGTGCACTGATTAAATAAAACATAAAGCTGACAGCAAGCTACATCGTGGTCAGGGCCTAGGCAAGGAATACAGTACGAATGAAAATCTTTATGAGGCATTTGCTTTCCACAAGTAATGCAATTATTAACTTTTACTGACATCGGAAGGAGCAAGAAAAAGTTTCCCCAACAGGGTACTTAGCTTTAGTTGAAGACTTTGGTTCTGAAACTCAAAAACGGAAATTTCAGGAGTCGGCCGACCGGCACTTGCGAACTGCTTCTGCTTCGGGCACTGCACGGCAAGAAAGACTGATGTAATGGTGTCGGCTGCATGTTTTATACCCCTGACAACCTGACGTCATGGAAGAAGGGACAGCAACTGACTTAGGACCTAAGACTTTGTTAATCAGGCCGACTGAGGGCTACCTGCAAGCAGATAACCCAAATGTAATGACTGCAACAGTGAAACACGAAGAACATCCATGTTTGTAGAAGGCAGTAACTTTGATGGCTTGTCACATGCCACAGCCACCACAGAAAGGTCAGCAGAAGGGCACCTGTAAAGGAACTTGCAGTCCTCAGGCACCTCATTAAAACCTATCAGGATTTTTAAGAACAGGGGGCTGGGAATCAGGAGCCTGATATGCAGTAGAAAATGCATCCAACAACACAACCAGAAGAGCAGAAGGCCTAGGAGACTCCATTTGCAAAAGCTCATACCATCTCTTCTGAACCTCAGGCACCTGGGCCCAATCTCATTTGAAAAATTCCATTATTCTGGAAATTGTGTCTGGGAAGAATAAGCAAGGGATTCCTCCTCCTCCGAAGAATCTTGCTCCCTAGGCCTCTTAAGAGGAGTAGAAGACCAAGGAGGAAATGGGAAAAAAAACCCTTTAAGGAGGCTTCAGAGCCATAAGGGCATCATCACTCTGAGGGTCCTTAGGAACAGGAGAAATGTGTTTAGTTTTTTTGTTTCTTCTTTAAAGGGACATCAGGCTTATAAAACTAAGAAGGCTCAGACCCCGTACGGCACTCTGTAATGGTAGTCAGTATCCCCTCCCTAACGGAAATCTAAGTAACACCATTAGACCCTTCAGTGATAATCAGCTGCGGTTTCCACTGAGCATCCAAAGTGGATGTGTGCAAGGCCTCCAGGGACATGCATGAAGACAGATCCATGCCAGCCTCCAAAGTGGGTGTGGCAAAGGAATCCAACAAAGGAGCCAGGCGATGTTCCAAGCTTTCACTAGCCTTGAGAGAGATGTCTGGGAAAAGCAGCACAGCCAAAGAATCAGACCTAGCTTTCTTAGCCTTCTTCGTGGATAGCTGACCCTCATACCAGGAAGTTCCTTCCATGGTGTCTACTGCCAAAACCTTAAGATGCTGGTTTTCTAAATCTATACATAAAAAAAGAGAGCCGACTATGCAGAGTCTTCGGGACAAAAGCCTGGAAAACAGAACACAACGTATGGTCGTGGGAAGCACCTAGACAAAATAAACACTGCTCATGACTATCTTTATGAGGAATCTGTCTCCCACACTGGCATTTACCCTTTCTGGATGACATGATCTCCACAAGCAACAATATCAAATGAAAGAAGATAAGAACAAAACCCCTGAAGGGCACTTATCTCAAAAAGCTTGGTGAACTAGCAAATGAAGCGGCCGTTCAGACAGACTATTGAAGATGGCATTCGGACTGGCGGCAAAAGGTCTGAGGATGGTATGTCTGAACATCGCCTTTATGCCCTATGCCAAGCACAGGGAGCATACGTGTGATGCACTGCGTACCCTTAGCAACCTAAAGGCTTTGGTATATTAACTGGACATTGGGCCACCTTTGACAGGGGATCCCTATTGTAAGGAATACTGAAACAGTGAAATGGAAGGACATCTACAAACCCATCAGTCTAACAAGCCTAATATGCAAACCCATGGAATGAATTATAATGGAAATGATAACCAAGGACACTGGCTACCTACAGACACCACGTCCATCCCAATTTGGATTTAAGGGAAGGTCATGCCTACTTAACCTGGTAGACTTTTTTGATAGGTCACCAATGCAATGGATAAGGGTAAAACAATGCATACTGTGTATCTTTACTAAGGCACTCGATAAAATACCCCACACTCAGGCACTGTTGTCAAGCTCTCTGAGCTAGATGTAAATCCTTACATAACTCACTGGATTGCCAGCTGGCTCACAGACAGGACCCAAGAAGCCAGAATCAGTAAAACCACCTCCTCCAAGAGATGGGTCAACAGCAGAGTACCCTAATCTCTGTGCTGGGCCTGCTCCCATTTAGCATCTACTTCTCAGAACTGTTTGTCACCAAATTCGCTCATGATTGTAAATTGGAAGCTATTACAGATTCCCCCAAAAGACACCAACATTTTGCAGGTAGCTTAATACAGACAATGATTGCTGCCAAAGCTATGGCCTAAAACTGAACACCAAAAATGCATTACAATGTCCTTTGAGAAACTGTCAATCCAAGTTAATTACTTCATAGATAAAATGCCCCTTGAGTCGACCAAGTAGAAAGGTATCTGGGAACAAATGTAGACAGCAATCTGGCATATGACCAATATGTAGCAAAGATAGTAAGAAAACATTGTGTCACCCAACTTATAGGTAAGGGTATGACAGCCAGATCCAGGGAAGTTATAGTACCCATCCTACTCGTCCCTTATCAGACCTATCATAGAATATAATATCCCCTTTGGTATGTTTCTAACCAGACACTTACAACAGTCAGAATGCCCACAAAGATTTCTCACATGAGAATTCAGGGCATGAATACCCTGCCATACACTGCTTATCTAAAGGCTGTGGCTCTGTAGTCAGTCTCTTACAGGCTGCTGATAGGGGATCTTTGCCTGGCTTACAGGGCTTCATCCGACCCAGCACGGACAAATCTGTTGCACACGTGCAAAACGAAAAGCACTAGAAACACTAGATACAGGAATCTGAATTTCACTTGTGACATAAACAGAACATGCTGGAGAGAGAGAGAGAGATGGTAGTCCTAATGGATCCCTGTACTACAGAATAGATTTTCTATCCATGTAAAACAGAGTTCATCCCTGCCCCTATTTAAACAAAACCTTGACAACTGGATGGGAAATCGTAAATTTACCCCAAGTGTGGCCCCCCCCATATCCATTATGGACAGAGGCCATCAATAAGAAAAGTACTATCCTAACACCTCCCCTTAAAAATCCTTAGTTACCTCCCTACTAACATGCCTCCCTCGTACAGATACCCAAGATACTCAGGACCCAAATGGTTTGGGGAACGTGGCTAGGCTTGTAAGGGTCCTAGTCGAGGTTAGCCTAGTAACAACCTATGAACAAGAAAGGTTATATATGCTATCTTCAAGCTGAACACAGCTAAATAAATGACTGGTCAAAGAGGAAAGAGTAAGTCAATTCAAGATCTCAATGCAGTGCATTTCTGTAATGTATCAGTCAGCAAGTCACATCTTTGACACTTCCACTGTCAAAGGCATCACTCTAAAAGCAAGTCTTTCTAGAAATACAGGACAGTCTACAGTTTTTTTTTTTTTTTTGCACAGGCCTGTCTACATGCCCCATTTACTTATGATGCCCTGACTTGACTGTGGCACACACTGCGAACGTCAAGTCCTTCTCACTGTCCAGTCATTGCATACATAATCTCAGTATCTTCTTTACTTGGGTATATGCCAGCATAATCCAAAGAGCAGAGCGGGATGGCCACCATTCTGTGGTCAATCAAATAAACAGTCATGTAGAAAGCCATTCCCACTCTAGATTTGGTGACACGCTGTATGTGTGTATATAGTGGGACACTGTAAGGGAATGTCTTGCCTCCATGGTGAGGTTATACCACCTATGTAGCCAAGTGGTGATCTCAACTCCCCAGTTCCACTGGAAGCAGGCAATGGCACATCTTGCCACAGATCTTTTTTTTCACCCCTCCCCAAGAGAAATGCAAAGGCTTAGAGTCTCTTCATTCCTTCCCATCACAGACCACTTTTCAACCACAGATCATCTGGTCACAGCCAGGACTATATCCCTCTGTACCAGACACAAGTACTCTCATTTGACAGAAAAAGCACAAGTCTACCAGGCACACTACCTGGTCAGAGAAGCATGCACTCCCTGACAAGCTAAGGGAGACAATGGGGTGGAAAACACATCTTCGGAAATCCCCTCAAAAGCTGCTGTCAAACACTAAAGCACAGAAGACAATATACAGTTTCACCCTTTAATAGCAACCACTTAGAAAGCCTCCACAAAAATGTCCTTTCATAAAACATATCCCAGAAATGTAGGCAATGACAAGATGGTAACCAATAATTAAACAAACAACATAAATGGCTCCAATGGTGCACTCACTCCTTCAAGAAGCCACAAGAGTCCATCAGTTCCCACTCCAGTCTTTTCTTTTGTCTGTCTGAAAATAACTGAAACAATGCAAGCCTGTCTAAAGAAGTCTGTTTATAAAAGCACTTTATTTCAATAAATGTTTGGGATCACCTCAGCGGCTCATCTCCATTGCTCAATTATATAAAGTAAATATATTTTACAGAGAAAGGTATCTACACAAGGTAAATTTATGGTGCAATAAAACACAGTGCCATAACCTAAACCTATTAAAAGGCTACTGATTTAATTTGTGATAATCTTTTTAATATCCTTTCTGACAGTCAGTGTAAAAGATTATGGCTATGAGCTGTTAAGCTGCTTCTTATATTTCAGAGCTTGATTCTACCAGCTTCCGTATGCTGACTGTGTGACTCTGCATAGGTTCATAGGTAGGTACTAGGCTAGTGGCCCTAGGGCTTATATAAGCCTAGCCATAAAGGTACCTTGGGTTTTGGCCATCCAAGAAAATTATTTTCCTGTGACCCTGTCGAGCAGAGCCACAGAAGTGATCCCCGGGGTGAATTTCCTATCTCCTATCCAGTCATCAAGATTTTTCTTGAAGAGTGCTAATGAGGAGCTTTGTTTGATATAGATAGGTAGCTTGTTCCAGAGTATGGGAAGTCTTTGGGACAGGAATCTATCCCTCCAGCATGTTCTGTTTATTGTGGTGACAAGGTTTAGGTACCTAGAGTGTGTAGTTCGGAGGGATTGGGATTTCTTTAAGTGGAGCATGTCCAACAGCTCTGGGTTTGACATAGCTTTGTATGTTAGGCAGAGATCGCCTCTAAGTAGGCAATATGTAATTTAGTAAAGCTGGAGTTTTTTGAGACGGTCTGTGTAGGGCATCTGTTTGAGGCCAGTAATCCACTTTGTGAGGTATTTCTGTAGCTTTTCTAGTTGTTGTAGATGTCGTGTGAGGTACATACCAAAAAGGACACTGTACTCTATAATGGGTCTAATGAGTGACAAGTAGAAGGGAACTATGACCTCTTTTTTCTTGGATGAGAAACCTTTTGTGATAAGGTGTGCCATGTAGAAGTAGTTCCTGACTACTGTGGCGATGTGATTATCAAAGGAGAGACTACTGTCTACCTGTGTCCCAAGGTCTCTTATCACACTTTCAGTGTTAAATAGACTACCGCCTATGTGATAGTTCATGGGTAAAGAGTTTTTACCAAAAGGGATGACAATGCACTTTTTGGCATTGAGCTTAAGGGCATGGCTTTGACACCAGGCATACGTCTCATTGAGGCCCTTTTGTAGGATGTCTACAGCATTAGGAGTTTCAATTATAGCTCTTGGTTTGCAGTCATCTGCGAACTTCGTTAGCCAAAGACCTTCTGTGTTAGCCTGTACTTCTGAGAAGTAGATACCAAACAGGAGAGGACCCAGGCTCACTGCGTAATCTACTTAACCAGACAGTGCCCGGAATAAGTCTGAAAAAGGCCCATATGGATCACTGCTCTACCAAGCTAGCAAATACAAATATAAATACATTACATATACACACACACACACACACACACACACACACACACACACACACACACACACACACACACACACACACACACACACACACACACACACAGCACACACTATATGCCTGCAGGGTGCATATATGAAAAAGTGAATTTCTGTATGTTCAGTATTTTGTTATGCAGACCCTAGGCCCAGCAATCCACTCTTTGCTCACTAAGTGATGCTTATATCTAAGACTCCTTATCTGCAATATGTGAGGCAAGACAGGAAAAACCATCAAGCATGGGCATTAATGCTCTTCCAGCCTGCCAATATACCAAAACAGTTGTTCCCATAATAAGTGTCCAGGCTGATCTTAAAAAAATCTAAACTAGTGATTGCTTGCTTTAATGTAATTTGGTAGTCTGTTCCTTGCATCAGCTGCTGCCTCAGAAAACCAATTAGTGCATGTATGATTCCTATGGAATCTTCAGCATAGGTTGTCTGATATTTCTCTACTACTTTTTGATAACATCAAACATTCCCAGACGTAGTTCTCTCTAAATGCCCTATATACCTGAATAAGCCCTCCTCTTAAATATCTATGTGAAATACTGTACAATTTCAGATATTTTAGTCTTTCATAATAACTTAAACTTTCACATCCATATATGTCCTTGGTTTAATTGCACTGTACTCTTTCCAGTTTACTCATGCTTGCTTTCTTAGAAAGTTTCCATGCTGTTATTCCATACATAAGTTTGGGTCTAATATAACTAACAAAACAATGACTTCACTTCTGATTTCCTAGACTATATAAATCGTTTTACACAACCTATAGGTCTATAATTATCATTAACCAATTGCTTGATAATATTAGAAAGACTCAAAGCTGGCTCTACCCATTTACCCAGGTCCTTAAATGAATCTAAAGTTTTAATCCCTGTGTGCTGTATTAAATATTCACCTTTCAGTTTAAGTCTCCCAAACCTTATATGCTTAGTTTTTGATGTATTCACCAGCATATTATTCCCCTGTGCCCAAATGGTCAATTTAGTCAAGTTCTTTTGCAGACATGTTCCATCTCTAACACATGTAGTCAGTTTAGCCAATTTCAAGTCATCTGCATACAGACTGTAGAACACCTCAGAAAAGAAAGACAACTCTGAAAGATATAGTCTAAACAAGTACGGGCCTAGGACAGCGCCCTATGGGATACCCTGACTGTAACCAAAAATTTCACCAGTCCAATTGCTGTATATTTGCCATGTCCTATATGTAAGCCATTTATCTATCTATCTTAACAAGAGTACATTGATACTCAGTTATTCTAGTTTATTGATCGGTGTTTTGTGTATGTCCCTATCAAATGCTGATGTTAAATCTATACAAAATTACATCACAGCACAAATTATCATTTATAGCTGTTACTATACTGTTCTAGAACATAATGTTACAGATGGAAATACATGTATGCTAAGACAGACAGATGAGGGATTTAAGCCCTGATACAACACAGCAGAATACTCTGTTTTCCACCCTGTTCGAGGCTCTACACTACTTGGTCTGGCAGTAAAGTGGTAAAATGTTGAAGCATTTAGGTATTATACCAGAATAGAGTGCACAGACATCAGTCTGAGGATGTCTGGTCAAGATCTTAGTGCTTCAGTGCAGGGCTTACAGAGTGGCTGCAGAGGCAAAGTCAAGGGTCTTCCAGGCTACACAAATGACATCTCAGTGGTGGGGAGAATGGTCCAAAGTTGTTCATTCTTCCTCATTTATTAAGACATTTTCTGAAAAAAGAAACTGGGGAGGGGCTACAGGCCAGTCCATTAAGGACTTCATAAACTTCAAAGTTTCTTCAATGAAGAGTCATTCAGACAGAAAGTGAAGGAAAGATGGAAGTTTGTCTCTGAGATAATGGCATCTGACTTTCTGAGACAAAGTTCACCATTCACCAGGTCTTGAGACTTCTATGAGGAAGTCAAGGAGAACTGAGTCTACTGCCCCTGACCAACTCCAAAAAGGACAACTTCACACAAAGCTGAAATGACTGGTTTTCCGTATGCAACAGACGCACCCAACATTAGGCAACAGGAAGACCGTGTTCAGGAAGACTGCCTGCTAAAGGTACAAATAAAAATGGTAGGCTTGCAAAAGAGTCACAGTTGCTTAAGGCCATGGTCCATAAAGGTACAACTCTACATCCTCATAGTCTGGTCTCACCAGTAAAAGGCCTGAACCAAAAACATGGAATGAGGAGACCAAGCAGACCCTTGCTTACATGAGCTATCAAACCTTACTGGGCTCAGGGGCAGATCTGGGAAGATAAGATCACAACCACAGTATGACTTAATGACCCATATCCAGGAAGCTCAAGGTGCTGCTACCCAGGGTCATGTCAGTTATAAGCATTATTTAGTGGATTAAGCAGAGAAAGGCAGTAGTTACCTCAAGAAGCACCCCCCCAAAAGGTGGTATTTAGGGGTGTGCCTCTGCCAGTCCCGTCTGCTACAATGAGAGATTATGTGAGCTCAAACCTTTACTAATCAAGGACATAACAGGGGAACTGACTGGATATTTTAGAAACAAATGTATACCTAGAAGAATTAGACTGAAAATTTGTCTTAATTTCTCTAGTGTCCGGATGGTGTTTAGAAACTGTGGTTATGTATTTAGACTCCAAGCTTCTCTATCCATTGTCTTAGGGTTGTCAGGTTCTATCAGTGGCACTTAAGACAATGTTTTATATCACAGCTACTCTCCCAAACAGGATCGTAATGAAGAGATGATAAAAACATCAGCAAAGCAAAGGAGAGTAGTATTGCTGGAATTGAATTCATCATCAAGTCTTGGTGAGTACCTTCACGAGGTGGACCCTGTTTTTACAAAATCTCACCAAGACAATACTGATATATAGACTATTTTATATACCATGGATAGAAGTATGTTAAATAATAAAAAAAGACAACTGTGTGCACAAGTCCCAGGATAAAAACTGCCCAATCCTAGTAGGCGCACTGGTGCCAGGACAGAAAAAAATGACAGTGTAGAATCCTCAAGATATGGAAACATTCCTACAATGGGGTTAGGCCAGAATCAGGGAGGAGGATGCCCCCCCTGTTGTAGAAGATAGTATTAGTCCAAAAAAACTGGCAGGGCAAAAAAAAAAGAGAGAGTCAAAGATGACACAACGGGCTACTGAGGATGAGAAAAATTATGTATTGTTACTATTATGCAAGAAGCGTCTTCTGCGTGGAGACATGCTTGAATGGGCGTACCTTCGTTTAAGGTTGTGTGTCAGGGCTGGCAACTCGGCACGTAAAAATCAACTGCCAATCATTAGCGGACCGGAGTTCCGCTGTGGCGACCCCTAACCAGGAAAAGCCAAGAGACACATACATGCAAGAAGCCCAGAATTTCCAGAATTAAAATATGCAAAAAGATTAAAAGAGAGAAAATGGAGGAAAGAAAAAATACTTAGACAAGAAAAACTGTCAAAAGCTTCAAGTGGAAATTTGGGTTCATTAATACAACAGATTCATGAAAAACATTATACAGATCAAGAAACATTGGACCATTTGGAAAAGAAAGTGACTGAGGAAGTGCAAAAATATAAAGAACAAAATCTAGAGATTTCTGAAAGCTATAAAAATGAAACGTGGACATGTGAAAGAGAGATATCAGATATGGCAAAATATTTATGCAAAGGAGAAAGCCAAACTAATCAATAAAAAAGCAGTTCCAAAGATATTTGAAGAGAAATACAGGCAAAGGTGCCCAGATATGGAAAATTTCACAATACAAAAAAGATCATAAAGGAGGAACGCAGAACAAAAAAATCAGTAAAGCAAAAGTTAAACAAATAGAAGCTAAAGTTGTGGAATACCTAAGTGAAGGATTTAGTGCAGAAAGTCTAACGCAGGTTACTGCCACAGCATGGTGGAACTATGAGTCCCCAAACTAAGGAGAAACAGGAGGAGTGGGAGACATCTGAAAAAGAAATATGGGCAATGGAATGAAAAAGATTTAATATGGTGCAAAATTTAAGCAAATTAAAGGATTAGCGAGACTAATCAATACAAAAAGGCGGCTCCAAATATATATAGAGAAATACAGGCAAATGCATCCTGATATGGAAAATTTTACAATACAAAAAAAACCAGAGAGGATAAGATGAAAAGCCGGTTAGTAATGGATAAGTTAAGAGAAAGAAAAACTGAAGTTATGGATTACCTCGTGAAATGAAGGATTTAGTGTAGAAAAATCTAACTCTGGTAACATCACAGTATGATAAAACAATGAGTCCCCCAAATTAAGGAGAAACTGGAGCAGTGGGAAGCATCTGATTAGTTGCCATTGAAGACACTTTGGAGCCTTCAGTAGGAACCCAATACAAAAGTTCAGTTGGAGTTGCACAGCAGGAAGGAAAAGAAAATGGCAACAGGCCAGTAAGTTCCCACATGAAAAAGCAACAAATGACACTGGGTGAAGTTGAAGAGAATATGTCACAGGAAGATGTTCTGGAACTTTCTGAAGAATGCCCACAGGAAATGGAGAACAAAGACTGTGCCCTTAGTTTAAAAGAAAATGATCTAAGGGAAGAGTTGCTTGATTTAACACAGATGGATAACACCTTAAGATCAATGAAAGCAACAGATTACAGAAAGCCAAGAAGACCCAAAATGTTAGAAGTTTGATAAAACAAATGACCACAGTAATCAAAACTTCATAGAAATTCATGTGATATAATAGAAGTAACTAGTTCAAAATACTGTGCAGCTAAATTAATAATAGATAACGTCTTACCACAAAAACACAGGGCAGTAAGGGAAAGGAAGGGAAGAAATCAAATGCCATCATGGAAGTATCGAATAGAGAAAAAGTACAATTGCGCAAAGTCTTCACTGTTGCAGTACTCTTTACATAAGGGATTCCCTGCAAGGGCAGTCTGATGTCTGGTCAGTATACAAAGCCTTAGGAAAATATAGACATCGCACATCATATACATGCTCCCTGCTCTGGGCATAGGGCAGTGGTACACAACGTCCAGCCCCCAACCCAATAATATCCGGCCCCCAAAGACCAACTAAAAATTTTTAAAAATAAGTGAAAAATGTGCTTTACTCCAGTCATGCAAACTTTCCAGCACAAGCTTACTTACCTTTTTTTTTTTGGTCTTCACCTTGTCCCTACCTGTCACAACAGAAATCTGGCCTCTCTGCCTGTACCTACTGTTAACTCATAACGATTTACTATGTTTTGAAGTGGCCCACAGATGCATTAAGAATTTGTGCAGTGGCCCTCTCCACTGGCATAGGGCATAAAGGTGATGTACATACCGCAGAAATGAAAATTCCCAGGAGGAACAAAAATTCCTAAGAACTAGGAGGAGCATGTGGATCCAGAAGGAGAAAGAGGAAAATAATTCAAGGCCAAGAAGACTGAAGAAATGGGGCAGAGCAGAATGGGGAGGAGCAAATGCTGAAACAGTTTAGAGAAGGACATTACTGTTACAGTAAGATTTTACATAACTCTAGTCCTTCTTCCATATCACTGCTGCAGTATTCTTTACATAAGGGAGTGTACAAAAGCTCAAGGGGAAATTTGGGAGGAGGAGGAAGGCATACAGGAGCCCTCTAGAAACCAATGCATGTTAGGAAACGACATCCAACTTGTAATGCTTAGTGAAGGTATGGACAAAAGTCCAAGTAGCAGCCTCAAGGGTGGAACTGGCATCCAACTGTTTAAATAAAGCACAAGAGGACGGAACAGCTCTAATAAAATGAGCCTCTACAGAAGTAGTAAGACATTTACCATGAAAAGAATAACAAAAAGAAATGGTCTCAAGAGATCCAGGAGGATGTGGTTTGCTTAGAAACTCAGATTTGCGAATAGCCTTAGTCTCATCTCTTATCCACACAAACGCTGAGCTATCTTCTCACAAGCAGATGGCAGAGAAGAAAAAAAGGAATGCAAATTAATAGATAAAGAGACAATTCATTAACCACCACAGGCATAAAAGAAGAATTAGTACAAAGGGACACCCTGTCCTTACAAAAAGCCAGGAAGAAATAGCCATAAAAGCTTAGAAGTCAGAGACGCTCATAGCTGAATTAAGGGCCAAAAGAAGAACAGTCTTCCAAGTATAATATTGCAAAGAAGCTGAAGCTGCAGGCAAGTACAAAACTGAGGTCCCAGAAGGGTGGAATAGGTTTCCTGGGATGGCTTTAAAAAATTGTTTGCTCTCAAACCTACAGGGAAGAGAAATAGTCAAAGGCAGACATGTAGAAATTGTAACAGGTTAGCTTTAACTGAAGAATATGCCAATCCAGCATGGAACAGATCAAACAAATAAGAGAGAATCAGAGGAACCTCCACAGATAGGGGAACCTGATGGTGAGAGATGCACCAGACAAAATATTGCTTTCATTTGGGCATATATGACTTCCTGGCCTAATGCAGAACCCGAAGCACATCCTCAGAAAACAGGTGCCTGAAAGGGATCAAAACCCTATCACCCACAGCATCATTTGAAGAGTGAACAAGTGAGGATGGATAAAAGATCCCTCGTCTTGTTTGAGAAATCCACCCAGTGAGGTAAACTTGTGGTGACTGCCCCTAGCCAAGTGAGAAAGAAGAGGGAACCAATATGTATGAGGCAAAAGGGAGTCACTAGCAAGATTTTAGGACAGTCCTGCCCGATCCTGTGCAAGACTAGTGGAAACAGAGTAAGGAGAAGGAAGGTGTATAGAAACACGAAGTGGTCTGTTCAGAGTGGTGGCAATACCCTACAGATGGACAATGTCCAGAAACACATCTTTATGAAGCATCCATGCGTGAGCTTTTGTGCTTGACTTGCTCAAGGAGTCTGCCATTAGATTGTGCTCTGACGGAATGTAACCTACCTGAAGAATCACTTGATACTGGATAGTTAGACCCCAGATCTGAAGAGCTAGTCCACAAAGAAAATAGGACCTTGTGCCCCCTTGCTTGTTGAAACACCACATCACTGTGGTATTGTCTGTGAAAAATTGGGGGACCAAAGGAAGAAAGAGGGGAATAGAAAGCCTGAAGAACCAGATGCAGAGCCCTCATCTCTTTTATACTGATGTGGTTTGACCTCTGACGAGGAGGCCAGAGACTCTAAACCTTGAGAAAGCCACAGGAGCCCCCCCCCCCCCCCACACACACACTGAGGCATCTGTGAAGACTTCCTGAGTTGGAACTGGAGCTTGAAAATAACGCTCTAGGTTGACTGAAAGTTGATCCACCACTGAAGCTCGAGCTTGAGACAGGGAAGGGAAGGGAAGGGAAAGAAAGATACTGGGAAGTCCAGGGTGTGGCAATGTTGAAGCCACATTGACTTGAGGTACCACTGAATCTTCTTCATATGGAGCATAGCGAGAGGGAGCAAGGGAATGGTGGAAGCCATGAACCTAAGAACCATTTGAAATTCCCTGGCCATGACCGATGCCAGAGGAAGAAGGGATTGGAAAAAAGCAATTAGAATCAGAGCCTTGGGGGCAGGCAGAGATGCTAGCATGGGAAATGTCTGAAGTCTTCAGCAGAGGAAATATGATCCTGGGAAGTTTGTGGTGAACCTCACTCTCAGTAACAGGAAAGTAGTAAACTTGAGATGCTAAATCAGAGTGCTGGGGAAGGAGCTTGAATAAGCAGAGTGCCTAGGTTAGGAAAGTTCTGAATTCCTCAAATCCTGTAAAGGCATTTGGTGAATACCCTTGGGGCAGCAGAGAGACCAAAGTGCAAAGCAAAGAACTGAAAATGCAAAAAAGGGCCACGTAAACAATTTCCTAAAGAGTGGATGGATGGATGGATGGATGGGGATTGTGGTGGTATGCATCCTTGAGATCCAGAGATACCACAAAGGCCTGGGATAGAAGAAAAGGAAGTAACATTTGCAGAGATAACATCCAAAAGGAAGGACTCCTGAAAAAGTTTCTCAGCTGGAAAAGATCCAAAATTGGTCTCCATGTGCCATCCTTTCATGGGATCAAAAACATTCTGGAATAAAATATTTTCCAAACATGGGCAGGAGGCACAGACTGAACGACGCCCTGAGCCAATAGATCGAAGAACCTCTGGAAATGAGAGAGCTGTTCCAGAAGAGGTTGAGGAATGTCTGAAAAGGGAGGAAGGGACTTCCAAACCATGAAATATCCCTGACAGATAATGGACAGAACCAAAGAGTCTTAAGTGCGTTGTAGCCAATTTGTAAGGAAGAGATAGAGATGGTGGGACAAGGGAACCTGGTGAAGGGAAGAACAAAGCAAACTGTCAAACAAAATCAAGCTTGTCCTGGAAAACAGGCTTCTGGGTTGCAGGAGTCTGAACGTACTTAATGTGAGGCAAATGCTTATAACCCTTCCTGTCCTTAGGAGGATGGTGGCAATGCCTACCAACAAAGGCAAATTTAGAGGATAATTCCTCTGAAATTTAGAATTTGCCCTTTTCCTGAACAGATCTGAAAAGCCCAGCAACAGCAGATCCAAAAAGGTTTTTATTATCTAAAGGAGCATCCAAAAGTTTGGCTTTAATGTTATCAGGTAGTCTGAAGATCAAGCCAAGAATAATGGCTCATAACTGAACCAAAGGCACCAGCTGCATTTGACTGAGTGGCAAGCAACCTGATAAGTACAGTCCAGCAGGGAAAGGGTCAAAACCTTCCCATCAGAGTCAGGAAGGTCAGAAGCCACCTTAGAAAAAGAAAGGACAGCCAAAACATATCTGGCCATATGAGTATGGTAACTGATGGCCCTAAAGGATAAAGTGGCAGCAATGTAAACTTTCTTGTCCAGCTTTTTCATAGCCCTACTATCCTTGTCAGATGCAACAGCTTGGTAGAGGGCAACAACATGGATGGCTTGTTAGAAGAGACTGACACTATTACAGGGTCAGCAAAAGGAGATCTATAAAGAAACTTGAACTCCTCGGGCACTTTACATAATGTATCTGGCTTCTTAGGTGAGAAGGCTGAGAGGCACAGCTACAGAAGTTGCTGAGAAGGTATCCAGAAGGGAAACCAGAACAGGAGGAACAGCGGATGGTTTAGGAGACTCCACTTTTAGGAGGTCATAAAAGTTTTTTTAAATTTCAGAGACTTGAGAGCAATCTCACTTCTATCACACAAACATGGGCATCCCAAAGGAGATCTTTTCTAAAGGGAAATCTGGACTAATGGAGTCCTCGTGCTCTGAACCACAGTCCAAGGAGGAAGGGATTTGGGAAGCATAAACCAAAGATTTTTCTCTTCTCAAGTCGAAATCCTCATCTGAGTAAACCAATTCCCTAGGCCTCTTGAGTGAAGTGGAAGACCAGGGAGGAGCAGGTACAGAGACCCTTGAGGGGGATTCAAGGCCATCAAGCATTAAATAAACCTTAAGTGAAATCCTGGCATTCATGTTGGGGATCCTTAACAACAGGGGAAATATGCTTTGCTTTTTGATTCTTTTTCTATAGGAAGTCAGCTTGAAACACACAAGGAGGGGCAGGTCAGACTCCTCTTGTGACTTTATGATGGTTGTAGGAATCTCCCCTCCTACTAACATCTGAGGAATCCCCATCAGTCCTTCAGATATAATCAGCCGAGGTTCCCCCTCAACATCAGGTAAAGACATCTGAAAAGCCTCCAAGGATGTGGAAGTAGCTGGATCCATGCCAGCCTCTGACTAGGTCACAGCACAGAAATCCAATAGAGCCAATAGATGGTCCTCTAGGCTTTCACCAGCCTCGAGACAGACATCAGGGGTGGCTAGACTGCAGCCAGATCAAACCTGACTATTTTGGCCTTCTTCTTGGCAGATGGCTGGCCCTTGGGATGGCAGGATTCCACTAGAGTACCCCTGAGCAAACAATTTATGCTTGGTCTCCGGGTACATGGACAAGGAGGAGAGATGACTACGAAGGGTCTTAGGCACAAAAGTACAGTTGTGTACACTTACCATAAATGTAGATGTTTGAGTGTATTCACTGTTGCAGTCATTACATTTGGGTAATCTGCTGGCAAGTTGCCCTCAGTCAGCCTGAATAACAAAGTCTGGGTCCTGCGTCGGTTGCTGTCTCCTCTTCCATGACGTCGGGTCGTTAGGGACATAAAACATGCAGCTGACGCCATTTTAATCAGTTTTTCTTGCCCCAGATGTCAGGTACCCCCCAAATGGGGAGCGAATATATGTATATATATATATATATATATATATATATATATATATATACACATATATCACTATAAATATATAACTGCACTTTAGAAAACATAAAATATACCTTCAACTAAAAGCAAATACACCACAAAGGCTTTTGAGCACAGTGAAGGAAAGAAAAGGGGCTGGTGGGTAATCTGGACTGCAACAGTGAACACACTCGAACATCTACATTTATGGTAAGTGTACACAACTGTATTATGTTCTTCATGTTTCACTGTTGCAGTCATTACATTTGGGTAGAATCCCAAAGCTATGGATGGGAGGATGGAACTAAACAGCATTACGAGCGGCTATAAGGCCCTGCAGGACTGCAGTGGCAAAGCCTGCCCTGGATTTGGAAGAGAGAGGTAAATGATAATGCTTTGTGAAGGTATGAACAGAGTTCCAAGTAGCAGCTTCTAGAATGTCTTTGGTTGGAACTCCTCTGAGAAAAGCTGCTGAAGTAGAGGCAGCCCTGGTGAAATCTGATCCGCTTGGGCACCAGCTTACCACGGTGCAAATAGCAGAAAAGAATGCAGTGGCTTATCCACTTAGAAATTTGATATAGCCTTCCCCTCTGACCCTACAGCAAATGCTACCAATAGTTGCTCAGATTTTCTTAGAGATTTGGTCCTGTTTAAGTAGAATCTTAGTTGTTTGTGCACATCCAATGAATGCAGAATCCGGTCACCCTTGTTCTGCGGATTTGGGTAAAATGTTGGCAGATGAATGGTCTGGTTAAGAGCCACACTGGACACCACCTTAGGCATAAAAGAAGGATTCGTCCTGAGGGACACCCTGTCTGGGTAAAATATAATAAAAGGCTCCGCTGCCATGAGAGCCTGTAGTTCTGAAACCCTTCTTGCTGAAGTGACTGCCAAGAGAAAAGCTGTTTTACAAGATAGAAATTTTATATCCGCAGTAGCTGCTGGTTCATAAGGAGGCAGGGTGAGTTTTTCCAGCATGAAATTGAGGTCCCATGCAGGATTCGGAGATCATCTTGGAGGCCTTACATTTCTGGCCCCTCTAAGATACTGTTTAAGCAGAGGATGAGAAAAGAGGGGAGGGCTCTGTGTTGCAATGAGCCAAGATGGCAGAGGCATGGATTTTTATTGAAGAAAAAGATAGGCCCTTGTCAAGCATCTAAGTTAAGTATTGTAAAATCTGAGGAATATTGGGCTTTGCTGTGTCTACTCCTTGTGCTTGGTTCCAAGCACAGAATCTCTTCCATTTATCAGCATAAGATTTTCTAGTACTAGGCCTTGTGGCTTGCAAAATGACATCCATCACAGATTTACTGAGAGGTGTTGTTTGAATAATCAAATGAAAGGCCATGCTGCATGGTTCAGAGTTTGGAGATGAGTGTGCAGAATTTGATTGTTCTGCTGAGACAGTAGATGAGGTATCCGAGGCAAGTACCAAGGGGGGAGTTGAGACATATTCCTTAGAAGTGGGTACTCGTGTTGTCGAGGCCAGTCCGGAGCAACTAGGATAATTTTTGGTTTTTCCTGTCTGAATTTTAGTAAGACTTTGGAGAGAAGAGGCAGAGGAGGAATGGCATAGACTGATAGGTTTTTCCAATTGAAGGATAGGGCGTCCACTTTCCATGCTTTTTTGTGATGAATTCTTGTGCAGAATTTGTCCAGCTGATAATTTTGGGGAGACGCAAATAGATCTATGTCTGGGCTCCCCCATTTCTGTGCTAACATGCTGAAGATCTGTGGATCCAGTTTCCATTCGTGTGGGTCCATAAGATTTCTGCTTAGGTCATCAGCCAGAGTATTTTGTTTTTCCTGGCAGGAATTGAGCTTGAAGATGTATTTGGTAAGTCAAAGCTGTGTTCCACAATGTCATGGCTAGTTTGCAAAGGGGTTAGGAATGTGTACCCCCCTGCTTGTTTATGTACCACATAACCGTGGTGTTGTCCATCTTTATCAGTAGCTGTTCTGGATGAAGTAAGTCCTTGAAGGCTGTCAGAGCATTTTGAACAGCTAGCATCTCTTTCTGGTTGATATGCAGATGCATTTGTTTTGGGCTCCATTTGCCCTGAATGCATCCCCCCACCAGGTGGGCCACCCCAAGCATAGTCTGATGCGTCTGTAGTTAGGGTTTGGGTGGCAGGGGGTAGAGTGAAAGACAGTCCCTTGTTTTGGTGACATGTCTCCACCCACCAAAGAAACTCCTATGGTAGGCAGGGAATGAGGTATTATTGTTTCCAGACTGTGACAATGTTGGCTCCATAAACTTTTTAGGTACCATTAAAGTTTCCTCATATGCAATCTTGCATATGGAATTAGTAGAATGCAGGATGCCATGAACCCCAAAGCCTGCAGAATTTGTCTTGCAGATAATTAGGTTTTTGTTGCCATTTGTTTGAGGTATATTGTCAGCTGCCTTTGTTTGTCTGGCATAAGGTAAGCCATCTGGGCAGTTGTATTCAAGCTTGCACCCAGGAATGCAATTATTTGAGAGGGTACCATTTGGGATTTCTTTTCATTTATAGTGTACCCCAGGCATGTTAGAAGCCTCTTTACAAATACCAGATGTTGAAGAAGAGTGTCCTTGCCCTCTGCTTGAATAAGACAGTCATCCAGATAAGGATAAATTTGTATACCACTTTGTCTGGAGAATGCAGTTACTGCTGCCAGGCACTGTGGCAGATCTGGCCATCCGTTTGGAATTGGCAAAGTATGGAAATTAAATCTGTACCCTGGGATACTATGTTCAATACCCACTTGTCCTGGGTAATTAACTGACAATTTTTTGCATGAAGTGCTAGTTTTCCCCCCAAGGGGGCTGCCAAAAGATAAGTGCTTGGTGATGGTAGAGGAAAGTCATTGAGACTGTTTACTGTAGGGTTGTCCTTTGTTTCCTCCTGATTTGGAGGTGGAGGCACCCCATTGCTTTGACCTGTAAGAACCCTGTGATTGGTATCTGGATCCTTTTGAACGCCTGGATTTGCCTTGAGTGGCTCTGTTGGACACCGGAAAGGACCAATTTCTAGTTGGCCAGTGCCTACTGAACCCGGGTGGCTGCACTTTCAAGAAATCTTTTACAGTTTGCATAGATTTAGCTTTGTCTTCCATTTTCTTTAAAACCTCTTCTGCCTTATTACCAGAGTGTCATGCTACAAGGGGGCATCCAACAATTTAGCTTTAACATGATCAGGCAGATTTTGCTCCTTGAGCCAGGCATGCCTTCTAATCACAGATCCAGTAACTGTGGCCCTGCAAGAGGCCTCCAAGGAATCAAAACCATATTACAAAGTATGCTTTCCAACCTGTTCTGCTGAATGCAATAATTCTTGTAATTCTTTATTTTCCACACAATCAGAAATCAACGTCATTTTCTGTTTCTATAGACCCATAACATGCTGTTGATACTTTAGTGTATGAAATTGGCAGCTTAAGGCTCTGATTGCCAAGGTAGCAGACGTATACACCTTCTTTCCCCATCTATCCAGCGCTCTGGAATCTCCATAAGAGGGGGTAGGATTTCTGGCTGTAGAGGCCTTAACACCCTTGGGACCCTGTGAAATAGTCTTAGGGTCAGCAGCAGGGTTTTTGAATAGAAATTTGTGAGTCAGGAACCCTATAATAACTGTCTGGCTTACTACGAGCCGGAGGTAGGGAATCAGGAGCCATGCTTGATTCTGAAAACACATCATCAACAATGTCTAATACAGGAGGTATAGCCAAAGGCCTATGCTGAGGAAGAAGAAGGAAATCCCTAAGCCTCTTTTTTGATTCAGAGAAGTCCTGACTCTCCCAGTGAAAAGTATGCAAAGTTTCTCCAAAAGAGTAATCCTCAGGAGGAGAAGCAGATGGGATGGATTCCTCTGCATCAGAATCCTCATACGGAGGAATGGAAAATTCCCGATCAGAAGAGGAATCAGAAGAAATGGAAACCTGATCTGAAGATACAAAATCAGTGCCTTGCCTAGGCCTCTTAGCAGGGGGTGGTTGAGAACCCCTGATCAAGGTAATTAAGAACTCAGCCATTTTGTCTGTTTTTTAAGCACAGGGGCCTGAGCACGTGGCTCATGCGTCAGTTTTTTAGACATAGAAGATGCTTTTCACCTTGTTTTTGAGGCTGGAGTCGGTTTTATATAAAAATGTTGAGGCCTGAAAACACCCTCAGAAGCCGGTGCCTGCTCAGCGGCTCCGGACCCATCCAAGGGAGAGACATCCGTGAGTTCAATACTCTGAGAATCTCGTGGCATACCGGATTCTGCATGGGTCTCGGTAGAGTCCCGCAACTCAAAAGTAGCGGGTATAAGGAGCTGCGAAAGCGCCTCACTGACTACCAGCGAACTGGCGACAACCTTAGGAGAAACTTTGTCATCAGTTTTGGACCTCAGTGGTCTGTCTCTGTCTTTTTCTTTGCGTTTTTTGTGAACTCCGGTAGTCGGAATACTAACCGGCGACATTTCAGGATAATTAAATCTTGATCCAAAATATTTAGAAGCAAAACTATATCGACACTTAATAGTGCAATGGTTAAATCTAGCACAAAACCGACAGCAAGGCACATTATGATCTGGGCCTAGGCAAAGAATACAGTACAAATGGAAATCCTTATGAGGTATTTGCTTCCCACAAGTAAAGCAATTATTAACTTTTACTGACATCGGTAAGGAGCAAGAAAAAGTTTCCCCAACGGGGTACTTAGCTTTAGTTTGAAGACTTCGGTTCTAAAAGTCGAATGCGAAAATTTCAGGAGTCGGCCGACCGGCACGTGCGAACTGCTTCTGCTTCGGGCACCACGCGGCAAGAAAGACTGATTAAAATGGCGTCGGCTGCATGTTTTATACTTCTGACGAACTGACATCATGGAAGAGGAGACAGCAACCGACACAGGACTCAAGACTTTGTTATTCAGACCGACTGAGGGCAACCTGCCAGCAGATTACCCAAATGTAATGACTGCAACAGTGAAACACGAAGAACATCTCCTGGCAATTAGAGCACTGCGTATGATCGTGGGAAGAACACAAGCAAGAGAGACACTGGTGATGGTCTTTATGGGGAATCTGCCTCCTATACTGACATTTTCCCTTTCTGGATGACATGAACACAGTAACGACAAGAAAATGAAAAAAAAGAAGAAACCTCAATGGGGCACTTATCTGAAAACACAGTTTGGTAAACAGTACAGCAGAATGGTGTTCAGACAGACATTCAACAATGGCATTCAGACTGGTAGCAAAGAAGTTCTAAGTGTGTGCATCCATACATGACTTCAATGGCTTACGCCTTGTGCTGGGAGCATATGTGTGACATACAATGCCTATAAGAACTAAAAGGTTTGGTATACTGGATGAACACAGGGCAAACATGGCAGGAGATCTCTTTGATAAAGAATACTGCAACAATGAAATAGGATATGTTACATTACTACAGTCTTCTTTAAATCACATGAAATAACTGCATCAAACCTTCATAAAGGACTTTTAGTTCTTTGCACAAACTTATAGCTTGTCATTTGCCACAAAACCCTGTTAAAATATCATTTAATAATGAGCTCAACAGCAGTAATACTTTAATTTCTTCAGAAACTATTTCCAGCTTCTACAGAGGGAGAGCTTCAATGTATGACACTAAAAGAATCAATTTTCAAATATATATTAGCAAATTATTATATAAAGAAAACCAGCAAATAAAAAAATATTGCTACTGCAAAAAACTAAGGCTATAAAAGTAGTTTACTGTTGTTCTTGAAAAAGTGACTGAACAACTGATACTGCTTCTTTAATGGATTACTACCTTTAGCAAGGTTCAGCGTAGCAGTCTTGTTAGTCATGTGGTCCATTTTCTTGCCTACTATTGTGCAGTCAGTAACTAAAGCTGGGAGACCTGTAAGCACATCACCTCATAATGTCCTCTTCATTTATTCTAACATTCTATTCTAAATTTTAAAACAGGACCACTAAAAACTGCACCTACTTAATATGACAAATACATTATGGCACAGGCTTGGAGCAGATCCACAATCTGCAGACTAATAAAAAAAGATTCACAAGAGCTCAATAAACAGAAGAGGTGGCCAAGTCCTTAACAGAGGTACCCTTTCTCAAAGATGAACAGAAGCAGCTCTCACAGAAAAAGCACGAAGAACTAAATAATGATCTGTATAATTCTCTCTTTTGAAGTTAAATAAACTTTTTATGTGAATTTCTTTTTTAACACTAACTAGTACAATATAGAAATTCAGAGAGCCAGCATTCTTGGACTTTTTGCTAGCTCTGGTAATACAGAGGGATAAGACCACAGCCAGGCAACCAAAGCCTGATGAAGTCTTCGGGCAAGCACATATATATATATATATATATATATATATATATATACACACATACAAAGATACATAGACACACACACACACACACATATATATATATATATATATATATATATATATATATATATATACAGGACTACTGCACAAAATCACTTTTCCATGAAAAGTAAACAACCGAACACACTTTAGCAAAAGTGATTTTCACCAAAAAAGCACTTTCACTAAAGTGTGCAAAAAAAAAAAAAATAACATTTAAAAAAAAAAAAAAAACAGTACTCATATTTATGCAGGGGGGCAAGCCCAACTGCACCCCCACACCCTCCCTACTTTTATATTCTCACTCCGAGAGCGCACTACAGTGGGGAAAAGGGAATATTTCCTTATCCCCACTGCACTGTGACCTCAGCAACAGCCATTCTATCATTATTTTCAATTTTTTGAGCTCACTTTAGCAAAAGTGCATTTTCGGTGAAAATGAACTTACGCTGAAGTGTGCTCTGTAGTTTCCGTTTCGGTTAAAAGAGCTTTTGGTCAATAGTACGAGACCCATATATACACACATACATATATATATCTATATATATCTATATATATCTATATATATATATATATATATATATATATATATATATTTTAGGACACATCATTGCATCAATCTAAATCATCTTTGGGCAAGCCTAA